>NW_025748343.1:22500-36499 GCF_021184085.1 Oncorhynchus gorbuscha
TGGTTCTGGTACCGACCATACCGTGTCAGTGTGTTGTAACAGAACCCTCTGGTTCTGGTACCGACCATACCGTGTCAGTGTGTTGTAACAGTAACAGAACCCTCTGGTTCTGGTACCGACCATACCGTGTCAGTGTGTTGTAACAGTAACAGAACCCTCTGGTTCTGGTACCGACCATACCGTGTCAGTGTGTTGTAACAGTAACAGAACCCTCTGGTTCTGGTACCGACCATACCGTGTCAGTGTGTTGTAACAGAACCCTCTGGTTCTGGTACCGACCATACCGTGTCAGTGTGTTGTAACAGAACCCTCTGGTTCTGGTACCGACCATACCGTGTCAGTGTGTTGTAACAGAACCCTCTGGTTCTGGTACCGACCATAACGTGTCAGTGTGTTGTAACAGCAACAGAACTCTCTGGTTCTGGTACCGACCATACCGTGTCAGTGTGTTGTAACAGAACTCTCTGGTTCTGGTACCGACCATACCGTGTCAGTGTGTTGTAACAGTAACAGAACCCTCTGGTTCTGGTACCGACCATACCGTGTCAGTGTGTTGTAACAGTAACAGAACTCTCTGGTTCTGGTACCGACCATACCGTGTCAGTGTGTTGTAACAGTAACAGAACCCTCTGGTTCTGGTACCGACCATACCGTGTCAGTGTGTTGTAACAGCAACAGAACTCTCTGGTTCTGGTACCGACCATACCGTGTCAGTGTGTTGTAACAGAACTCTCTGGTTCTGGTACCGACCATACCGTGTCAGTGTGTTGTAACAGAACTCTCTGGTTCTGGTACCGACCATACCGTGTCAGTGTGTTGTAACAGTAACAGAACCCTCTGGTTCTGGTACCGACCATACCGTGTCAGTGTGTTGTAACAGCAACAGAACTCTCTGGTTCTGGTACCGACCATACCGTGTCAGTGTGTTGTAACAGAACTCTCTGGTTCTGGTACCGACCATACCGTGTCAGTGTGTTGTAACAGAACTCTCTGGTTCTGGTACCGACCATACCGTGTCAGTGTGTTGTAACAGAACTCTCTGGTTCTGGTACCGACCATACCGTGTCAGTGTGTTGTAACAGAACCCTCTGGTTCTGGTACCGACCATACCGTGTCAGTGTGTTGTAACAGAACTCTCTGGTTCTGGTACCGACCATACCGTGTCAGTGTGTTGTAACAGAACTCTCTGGTTCTGGTACCGACCATACCGTGTCAGTGTGTTGTAACAGCAACAGAACTCTCTGGTTCTGGTACCGACCATACCGTGTCAGTGTGTTGTAACAGAACTCTCTGGTTCTGGTACCGACCATACCGTGTCAGTGTGTTGTAACAGCAACAGAACTCTCTGGTTCTGGTACTGACCATACCGTGTCAGTGTGTTGTAACAGAACTCTCTGGTTCTGGTACCGACCATACCGTGTCAGTGTGTTGTAACAGCAACAGAACTCTCTGGTTCTGGTACCGACCATAACGGGACAGTGTGTTGTAACAGAACTCTCTGGTTCTGGTACCGACCATACCGTGTCAGTGTGTTGTAACAGAACCCTCTGGTTCTGGTACCGACCATACCGTGTCAGTGTGTTGTAACAGAACTCTCTGGTTCTGGTACCGACCATACCGTGTCAGTGTGTTGTAACAGTAACAGAACTCTCTGGTTCTGGTACTGACCATACCGTGTCAGTGTGTTGTAACAGTAACAGAACCCTCTGGTTCTGGTACCGACCATACCGTGTCAGTGTGTTGTAACAGTAACAGAACCCTCTGGTTCTGGTACCGACCATACCGTGTCAGTGTGTTGTAACAGTAACAGAACTCTCTGGTTCTGGTACCGACCATAACGTGTCAGTGTGTTGTAACAGAACTCTCTGGTTCTGGTACCGACCATACCGTGTCAGTGTGTTGTAACAGAACCCTCTGGTTCTGGTACCGACCATACCGTGTCAGTGTGTTGTAACAGCAACAGAACTCTCTGGTTCTGGTACCGACCATACCGTGTCAGTGTGTTGTAACAGAACTCTCTGGTTCTGGTACTGACCATACCGTGTCAGTGTGTTGTAACAGTAACAGAACTCTCTGGTTCTGGTACCGACCATACCGTGTCAGTGTGTTGTAACAGAACTCTCTGGTTCTGGTACCGACCATACCGTGTCAGTGTGTTGTAACAGTAACAGAACTCTCTGGTTGTGGTACCGACCATACCGTGTCAGTGTGTTGTAACAGTAACAGAACTCTCTGGTTCTGGTACCGACCATACCGTGTCAGTGTGTTGTAACAGTAACAGAACTCTCTGGTTCTGGTACCGACCATACCGTGTCAGTGTGTTGTAACAGAACCCTCTGGTTCTGGTACCGACCATACCGTGTCAGTGTGTTGTAACAGTAACAGAACTCTCTGGTTCTGGTACCAACCATACCGTGTCAGTGTGTTGTAACAGTAACAGAACTCTCTGGTTCTGGTACCGACCATAACGGGACAGTGTGTTGTAACAGAACTCTCTGGTTCTGGTACCGACCATACCGTGTCAGTGTGTTGTAACAGTAACAGAACTCTCTGGTTCTGGTACCGACCATACCGTGTCAGTGTGTTGTAACAGAACTCTCTGGTTCTGGTACCGACCATACCGTGTCAGTGTGTTGTAACAGAACTCTCTGGTTCTGGTACCGACCATAACGGGACAGTGTGTTGTAACAGAACCCTCTGGTTCTGGTACCGACCATACCGTGTCAGTGTGTTGTAACAGAACTCTCTGGTTCTGGTACCGACCATAACGGGACAGGTCTTCTTGATGTACACGACACCAGCCGTTGTTCTTGGCGGCCGGTGGTTTACGTGAAACGGAAAGGGGATCTGAGAGACTTGCTGCTCTGGCTTCTTGTCTCAACACAGCTTAGGGAGGAAACCCTGACAAACCTTCTGGAAACACCACATGGTGATGAAGAAACAATACAAACAGCAGAAACAGAGACGTTTAGTCAGAGAGGTTTAGTCAGAGAGGTTTAGTCCGAGAGGTTTAGTCAGAGAGGTTTAGTCAGAGAGGTTTAGTCAGAGAGGTTTAGTCAGAGAGGTTTAGTCAGAGAGGTTTAGTCAGAGAGGTTTAGTCAGAGAGGTTTAGCCAGAGAGGTCCGGTCAGAGAGGTTTAGCCAGAGAGGTCCGGTCAGAGAGGTTTAGTCAGAGGTCTGGTCAGAGAGGTTTAGTCAGAGAGGTTTAGTCAGAGAGGTTTAGTCAGAGAGGTTTAGTCAGAGAGGTCCGGTCAGAGAGGTTTAGTCAGAGAGGTCCGGTCAGAGAGGTTTAGTCAGAGAGGTTTAGTCAGAGAGGTTTAGTCAGAGAGGTCCGGTCAGAGAGGTTTAGTCAGAGAGGTTTAGTCAGAGAGGTTTAGTCAGAGAGGTTTAGTCAGAGAGGTCCGGTCAGAGAGGTTTAGTCAGAGAGGTCTGGTCAGAGAGGTTTAGTCAGAGAGGTCCGGTCAGAGAGGTTTAGTCAGAGAGGTTTAGTCAGAGAGGTTTAGTCAGAGAGGTTTAGTCAGAGAGGTTTAGCCAGAGAGGTCCGGTCAGAGAGGTTTAGTCAGAGAGGTTTAGTCAGAGAGGTTTAGTCAGAGAGGTTTAGTCAGAGAGGTTTAGCCAGAGAGGTTTAGCCAGAGAGGTCCGGTCAGAGAGGTTTAGTCAGAGAGGTTTAGTCAGAGAGGTTTAGTCAGAGAGGTTTAGTCAGAGAGGTCCGGTCAGAGAGGTTTAGTCAGAGAGGTCCGGTCAGAGAGGTTTAGTCAGAGAGGTTTAGCCAGAGAGGTTTAGTCAGAGAGGTTTATTCAGAGAGGTTTAGTCAGAGAGGTCCGGTCAGGACTGGTCTGAGAACATTATCCTAACTGTTAAGAGACGTTCAGCCCTCTGGTCTCAGTATTGGAGGACACAGGAACTAGGGTCCAAAATATCACCCTATTCCCTATAAAGTGCACTACTTTAGACCAGAGCCCTATGGGGTAGGGCACTACTTTAGACCAGAGCCCTATGGGGTAGTGCACTACTTTAGACCAGAGCCCTATGGGGTAGGGCACTACTTTAGACCAGAGCCCTATGGGGTAGGGCACTACTTTAGACCAGAGCCCTATGGGGTAGGGCACTACTTTAGACCAGAGCCCTATGGGGTAGGGCACTACTTTAGACCAGAGCCCTATGGGGTAGGGCACTACTTTAGACCAGAGCCCTATGGGGTAGGGCACTACTTTAGACCAGAGCCCTATGGGGTAGGGCACTACTTTAGACCAGAGCCCTATGGGGCAGGGCACTACTTTAGACCAGAGCCCTATGGGGTAGGGCACTACTTTAGACCAGAGCCCTATGGGGTAGGGCACTACTTTAGACCAGAGCCCTATGGGGTAGGGCACTACTTTAGACCAGAGGCCTATGGAGTAGGGCACTACTTTAGACCAGAGCCCTATGGAGTAGTGCACTACGTAGTGAAGAAGGTGCCATTTGGGAAACAGCAAATATCTTGCCTGGCCAGGAACAGGTCATTCCTCCATGGTAACGTTGTGGTTACGGCTCGGAGAACACAACAGTGATGCATCATGGTCCGTTTCCTGTGTTCTATTCAGGAGGACTTTGTTGTGGCGAAACAAAACCACAGAGACCTTTAACTTCCCAGCTACGCCTCACCCAGGTCACATGACAGGGGCTTGGACTCTACAAATCTTTCATTGGGAGTATTTTAACCTCTTGTGTGGTTTGGTGGTTTGGTAGTATCGCTGTCAGCCAGAGAAATATGTTGAGAAGGATTATAGCCACAGACAGCAAGGCACTAGGAGTCAGACAGACAGGCTTGGTGAGATCTTTAAGGGCCCTCAGCAAGGTACTAGGAGACAGACAGACAGGCTTGGTGAGATCTTTAAGGGCCCTCAGCAAGGCACTAGGAGACAGACAGACAGGCTTGGTGAGATCTTTAAGGTCAGGGCCCTCAGCAAGGTACTAGGAGACAGACAGACAGGCTTGGTGAGATCTTTAAGGGCCCTCAGCAAGGCACTAGGAGTCAGACAGACAGGCTTGATGAGATCTTTAAGGGCCCTCAGCAAGGCACTAGGAGTCAGACAGACAGGCTTGGTGAGATCTTTAAGGGCCCTCAGCAAGGCACTAGGAGTCAGACAGACAGGCTTGATGAGATCTTTAAGGGCCCTCAGCAAGGCACTAGGAGTCAGACAGACAGGCTTGGTGAGATCTTTAAGGGCCCTCACCAAGGTACTAGGAGACAGACAGACAAAGTGTGATATCTCTCCTAACCAGCTGGTTAATGTTCCCTTCACTAAGGTGTGATATCTCTCCTAACCAGCTGGTTAATGTTCCCTTCACTAAGGTGTGATATCTCTCCTAACCAGCTGGTTAATGTCACTAAGGTGTGATATCTCTCCTAACCAGCTGGTTAATGTCACTAAGGTGTGATATCTCTCCTAACCAGCTGGTTAATGTCACTAAGGTGTGGAGGAGAAGAGAGAGGGATGAAGTGCGAGGGAGGAGAAGAGAGAGGGGTGAAGTGTGAGTGGGGTGATGAGAGAGGGGTGAAGTGTGAGAGGGGTGATGAGAGAGGGGTGATGAGAGAGGGGTGATGAGAGAGGGGTGAAGTGTGAGAGGGGTGATGAGAGAGGGGTGATGAGAGAGGGGTGATGAGAGAGGGGTGAAGAGAGAGGGATGAAGAGAGAGGGATGAAGTGTGAGAGGGGTGATGAGAGAGGGGTGATGAGAGAGGGGTGATGAGAGAGGGGTGATGAGAGAGGGGTGAAGTGTGAGAGGGGTGATGAGAGAGGGGTGAAGTGTGAGAGGGGTGATGAGAGAGGGGTGATGAGAGAGGGGTGATGAGAGAGGGGTGATGAGAGAGGGGCGAAGTGTGAGAGGGGTGATGAGAAAGGGGTGAAGTGTGAGAGGGGTGATGAGAGAGGGGTGAAGTGTGAGAGGGGTGATGAGAGAGGGGTGATGAGAGAGGGGTGATGAGAGAGGGGTGAAGTGTGAGAGGGGTGATGAGAGAGGGGTGAAGTGTGAGAGGGGTGATGAGAGAGGGGTGAAGTGTGAGAGGGGGTGAAGGTGAGAGGGTGATGAGAGAGGGGTGATGAGAGAGGGGTGATGAGAGAGGGGTGATGAGAGAGGGGTGAAGTGTGAGAGGGGTGAAGAGAGAGGGGTGAAGTGTGAGAGGGGTGAAGTGTGAGAGGGGTGATGAAGATGAGAGAGGGGTGAAGAGAGAGGGGTGAAGTGTGAGAGGGGTGATGTGTGAGAGGGGTGAAGTGTGAGAGGGGTGATGAGAGAGGGGTGATGAGAGAGGGGTGATGAGAGAGGGGTGAAGTGTGAGAGGGGTGATGAGAGAGGGGTGATGAGAGAGGGGTGAAGTGTGAGAGGGGTGAAGTGTGAGAGGGGTGATGAGAGAGGGGTGATGAGAGAGGGGTGATGAGAGAGGGGTGAAGTGTGAGAGGGGTGAAGTGTGAGAGGGGTGATGAGAGAGGGGTGATGAGAGAGGGGTGATGAGAGAGGGGTGATGAGAGAGGGGTGATGAGAGAGGGGTGATGAGAGAGGGGTGATGAGAGAGGGGTGATGAGAGAGGGGTGATGAGAGAGGGGTGAAGTGTGAGAGGGGTGATGAGAGAGGGGTGATGAGAGAGGGGTGAAGTGTGAGAGGGGTGATGAGAGAGGGGTGAAGTGTGAGTGGGGTGATGAGAGAGGGGTGAAGTGTGAGAGGGGTGATGAGAGAGGGTGATGAGAGAGGGGTGAAGTGTGAAAGGGGTGATGAGAGAGGGGTGAAGTGTGAGAGGGGTGAAGTGTGAGAGGGGTGATGAGAGAGGGGTGATGAGAGAGGGTGAAGTGTGAGAGGGGTGATGAGAGAGGGGTGATGAGAGAGGGGTGATGAGAGAGGGTGATGAGAGAGGGGTGATGAGAGAGGGGTGATGAGAGAGGGGTGAAGTGTGAGAGGGGTGATGAGAGAGGGATGATGAGAGAGGGGTGATGAGAGAGGGGTGAAGTGTGAGAGGGGTGATGAGAGAGGGGTGATGAGAGGGGTGATGAGAGAGGGATGAAGTGTGAGAGGGGTGATGAGAGAGGGGTGATGAGAGAGGGGTGAAGTGTGAGAGGGGTGATGAGAGAGGGGTGATGAGAGAGGGATGAAGTGTGAGTGGGGTGATGAGAGAGGGGTGATGAGAGAGGGATGATGAGAGAGGGGTGATGAGAGAGGGGTGATGAGAGAGGGGTGATGAGAGAGGGGTGAAGTGTGAGAGGGGTGATGAGAGAGGGGTGAAGTGTGAGAGGGGTGATGAGAGAGGGGTGATGAGAGAGGGGGAAGTGTGAGAGGGGTGATGAGAGAGGGGTGAAGTGTGAGAGGGGTGATGAGAGGGGTGATGAGAGAGGGGTGAAGTGTGAGAGGGGTGATGAGAGAGGGGTGATGAGAGAGGGGTGAAGTGTGAGAGGGGTGATGAGAGAGGGGTGACGAGAGAGGGGTGATGAGAGAGGGGTGACGAGAGAGGGGTGATGAGAGAGGGGTGACGAGAGAGGGGTGATGAGAGAGGGGTGATGAGAGAGGGGTGATGAGAGAGGGGTGATGAGAGAGGGGTGATGAGAGAGGGGTGATGAGAGAGGGATGAAGTGTGAGTGGGGTGATGAGAGAGGGGTGATGAGAGAGGGGTGAAGTGTGAGAGGGGTGATGAGAGAGGGGTGAAGTGTGAGAGGGGTGATGAGAGAGGGGTGATGAGAGAGGGGTGAAGTGTGAGAGGGGTGATGAGAGAGGGGTGATGAGAGAGGGGTGAAGTGTGAGAGGGTGATGAGAGAGGGTGATGAGAGAGGGTGAAGTGTGAGAGGGGTGATGAGAGAGGGGTGAAGTGTGAGAGGGGTGATGAGAGAGGGGTGATGAGAGAGGGGTGAAGTGGAGTGGGGTGATGAGAGTGGGGGTGAAGTGTGAGAGGGGTGATGAGAGAGGGGTGATGAGAGAGGGGTGAAGTGTGAGAGGGGTGATGAGAGAGGGGTGATGAGAGAGGGGTGAAGTGTGAGTGGGGTGATGAGAGAGGGGTGAAGTGTGAGAGGGGTGATGAGAGAGGGGTGATGAGAGAGGGGTGAAGTGAGAGGGGTGATGAGAGAGGGGTGATGAGAGAGGGGTGAAGTGTGAGAGGGGTGAAGAGAGAGGGGTGATGAGAGAGGGGTGATGAGAGAGGGGTGAAGAGAGAGGGGTGAAGTGTGAGAGGGGTGATGAGAGAGGGGTGATGAGAGAGGGGTGAAGTGTGAGAGGGGTGATGAGAGAGGGGTGAAGAGAGAGGGTGATGAGAGAGGGGTGATGAGAGGGTGATGAGAGAGGGGGTGATGAGAGAGGGGTGAGAGAGAGGGGTGATGAGAGAGGGGTGATGAGAGAGGGGTGAAGTGTGAGAGGGGTGATGAGAGAGGGGTGAGTGTGAGAGGGGTGATGAGAGAGGGGTGATGAGAGAGGGGTGATGAGAGAGGGGTGATGAGAGAGGGGTGAGAGAGGGGTGATGAGAGAGGGGTGATGAGAGAGGGGTGATGAGAGAGGGGTGATGAGAGAGGGGTGATGAGAGAGGGGTGAAGTGTGAGAGGGGTGATGAGAGAGGGGTGAAGTGAGAGAGGGGTGATGAGAGAGGGGTGATGAGAGAGGGGTGATGAGAGAGGGGTGATGAGAGAGGGGTGATGAGAGAGGGGTGATGAGAGAGGGGTGAAGTGTGAGAGGGGTGATGAGAGAGGGGTGAAGTGTGAGAGGGTGATGAGAGAGGGGTGATGAGAGAGGGGTGATGAGAGAGGGGTGATGAGAGAGGGGTGAAGTGAGAGAGGGGTGATGAGAGAGGGGTGATGAGAGAGGGGTGAAGATGAGAGAGGGGTGATGAGAGAGGGGTGAAGTGTGAGAGGGGTGAGAGAGAGGGGTGATGAGAGAGGGGTGATGAGAGAGGGGTGATGAGAGAGAGGGGTGAGAGAGAGGGGTGAAGTGTGAGAGGGGTGATGAGAGAGGGGTGATGAGAGAGGGGTGAAGTGTGAGAGGGGTGATGAGAGAGGGGTGATGAGAGAGGGGTGAAGTGTGAGAGGGGTGATGAGAGAGGGGTGAAGAGAGAGGGGTGATGAGAGAGGGGTGATGAGAGAGGGGTGATGAGAGAGGGGTGATGAGAGAGGGTGATGAGAGAGGGTGATGAGAGAGGGGTGAAGTGAGAGGGTGATGAGAGAGGGGTGAAGTGTGAGAGGGGTGATGAGAGAGAGGGGTGATGAGAGAGGGGTGATGAGAGAGGGGTGATGAGAGAGGGGTGATGAGAGAGGGGTGATGAGAGAGGGGTGATGAGAGAGGGGGTGAAGAGTGAGAGGGGTGATGAGAGAGGGGGTGAAGTGTGAGAGGGGTGATGAGAGAGGGGTGATGAGAGAGGGGTGATGAGAGAGGGGTGATGAGAGAGGGGTGATGAGAGAGGGTGATGAGAGAGGGGTGATGAAAGAGGGGTGAAGTGTGAGAGGGGTGATGAGAGAGGGGTGAGAGAGAGGGGTGATGAGAGAGGGATGATGAGAGAGAGGTGATGAGAGAGGGGTGAAGAGAGAGGGGTGAAGTGTGAGAGGGGTGATGAGAGAGGGGTGAAGAGAGAGGGGTGATGAGAGAGGGGTGATGAGAGAGGGGTGATGAGAGAGGGGTGAAGTGTGAGAGGGGTGAAGTGTGAGAGGGGTGATGAGAGAGGGGTGAAGAGAGGGGTGAAGTGTGAGAGGGGTGATGAGAGAGGGGTGAAGTGTGAGAGGGGTGAAGTGGAGAGGGGTGATGAGAGAGGGGTGAGTGAGAGAGGGGTGATGAGAGAGGGATGAAGTGAGAGGGGTGATGAGAGAGGGGTGATGAGAGAGGGATGAAGAGAGAGGGGTGAAGTGTGAGAGGGGTGATGAGAGAGGGGTGATGAGAGAGGGATGAAGAGAGAGGGGTGAAGTGTGAGAGGGGTGAAGTGTGAGAGGGGTGATGAGAGAAGGGTGATGAGAGAGGGGTGATGAGAGAGGGGTGATGAGAGAGGGGTGATGAGAGAGGGGTGATGAGAGAGGGGTGATGAGAGAGGGGTGATGAGAGAGGGATGAAGAGAGAGGGGTGAAGAGAGAGGGGTGAAGAGAGAGGGGTGAAGTGTGAGAGGGGTGATGAGAGAGGGGTGATGAGAGAGGGGTGAAGAGAGAGGGGTGATGAGAGAGGGGTGATGAGAGAGGGGTGATGAGAGAGGGGTGAAGTGTGAGTGGGGTGAAGAGAGAGGGGTGAAGTGTGAGAGGGGTGATGAGAGAGGGGTGATGAGAGAGGGGTGATGAGAGAGGGGTGAAGTGTGAGAGGGGTGATGAGAGAGGGATGAAGTGTGAGTGGGGTGATGAGAGAGGGGTGATGAGAGAGGGGTGATGAGAGAGGGGTGATGAGAGAGGGGTGAAGTGTGAGAGGGGTGATGAGAGAGGGGTGATGAGAGAGGGGTGATGAGAGAGGGGTGATGAGAGAGGGGTGAAGTGTGAGTGGGGTGATGAGAGAGGGGTGAAGTGTGAGAGGGGTGAAGTGCGAGAGGGGTGATGAGAGAGGGGTGATGAGAGAGAGGGTGATGAGAGAGGGGTGAAGTGTGAGTGGGGTGATGAGAGAGGGGTGAAGTGTGAGAGGGGTGATGAGAGAGGGGTGAAGTGTGAGAGGGTGATGAGAGAGGGGTGAAGTGTGAGAGGGGTGATGAGAGAGGGGTGAAGTGCGAGGGGTGATGAGAGAGGGGTGATGAGAGAGGGGTGATGAGAGAGGGATGAAGTGTGAGTGGGGTGATGAGAGAGGGGTGAAGTGTGAGTGGGGTGATGAGAGAGGGGTGATGAGAGAGGGGTGATGAGAGAGGGGTGATGAGAGAGGGGTAATGAGAGAGGGGTGATGAGAGAGGGGTGATGAGAGAGGGGTGAAGTGTGAGAGGGGTGAAGAGAGAGGGGTGATGAGAGAGGGGTGAAGTGTGAGTGGGGTGATGAGAGAGGGGTGATGAGAGAGGGGTGATGAGAGAGGGGTGATGAGAGAGGGGTGATGAGAGAGGGGTGATGAGAGAGGGGTGATGAGAGAGGGGTGATGAGAGAGGGGTGATGAGAGAGGGGTGAAGTGTGAGTGGGGTGATGAGAGAGGGGTGATGAGAGAGGGGTGATGAGAGAGGGGTGATGAGAGAGGGGTGATGTGAGAGGGGTGATGAGAGAGGGGTGATGAGAGAGGGGTGATGAGAGAGGGGTGATGAGAGAGGGGTGATGAGAGAGGGGTGATGAGAGAGGGGTGATGAGAGAGGGGTGAAGTGTGAGAGGGGTGATGAGAGAGGGGGAGCTGCATTTTTCAACTGTAAAAAGTCAACAGGGAAGATACATGTTTAAAGCTCTTACCGTCTAGCTTGGGCCCAGTCTTCATGTTCATGGTACCCTTCATAGCCGACACCGACCAGGACAGGCTGGGCCGGGCAGGGTGCGACTCGGTCTCCATGACAACCACGATCTGGGCGGTGCGGAGGGACACCTGTGTGGAAGGGTGCCAGGACCTTAGGGAGCTGAGGTGGGAGGGGTCGGGACGAGGGGGAGAGGAGGACGAGGTCCTACTGGGGGAGCAATGAGGGGTGGAGGGGGGTTTGGGAGACTCCCAGTAGTGATGAGGTAGGACCCTCCTCAGGTAGGCTTTGGTCTGCTCCAGTTTCACCAGCGTAGGGTTCACCTTCAGGGGCCGGGACAGCTCCACGTTCAGCTCCGCTGGACGAACAGAAGACAGAGTTACCGTAAACTAAATATTAACAGGAGACAGAGTTACCGTAATACTAAATATTAACAGGAGACAGAGTTACCGTAATACTAAATATTAACAGGAGACAGAGTTACCGTAATACTAAATATTAACAGGAAACAGAGTTACCGTAAAACAAAATATTAACAGGAAACAGAGTTACCGTAAAACAAAATATTAACAGGAGAGAGACAGGAGACAGTTACCGTAAAACAAAATATTAACAGGAAACAGAGTTACCGTAATACTAAATATTAACAGAAGAGAGACTGGAGACAGAGTTACCGTAATACTAAATATTAATAGAAGACAGAGTTCGTAATACTAAATATTAACAGAAGACAGAGTTACCGTAATACTAAATATTAATAGGAGACAGAGTTACCATAATTCTAAATATTAATAGAAGACAGAGTTACCGTAATACAAAATATTAACAGAAGACAGAGTTACCATAATACAAAATATTAACAGAAGACAGTGTTACCGTAATACTAAATATTAACAGGAGACAGAGTTACCGTAATTCAAAATATTAACAGAAGAGAGACAGAAGACAGAGTTACCGTAATACTAAATATTAACAGAAGACAGAGTTACCGTAATACTAAATATTAACAGGAGACAGAGTTACCGTAATACTAAATATTAACAGGAGACAGAGTTACCGTAATACTAAATATTAACAGGAGACAGAGTTACCGTAATACTAAATATTAACAGGAAACAGAGTTACCGTAATACTAAATATTAACAGGAGACAGAGTTACCGTAATACTAAATATTAACAGGAAACAGAGTTACCGTAAAACAAAATATTAACAGGAAACAGAGTTACCGTAAAACAAAATATTAACAGGAGAGAGACAGGAGACAGTTACCGTAAAACAAAATATTAACAGGAAACAGAGTTACCGTAATACTAAATATTAACAGAAGAGAGACTGGAGACAGAGTTACCGTAATACTAAATATTAATAGAAGACAGAGTTACCGTAATACTAAATATTAACAGAAGACAGAGTTACCGTAATACTAAATATTAATAGGAGACAGAGTTACCATAATTCTAAATATTAATAGAAGACAGAGTTACCGTAATACAAAATATTAACAGAAGACAGAGTTACCATAATACAAAATATTAACAGAAGACAGTGTTACCGTAATACTAAATATTAACAGGAGACAGAGTTACCGTAATTCAAAATATTAACAGAAGAGAGACAGAAGACAGAGTTACCGTAATACTAAATATTAACAGAAGACAGAGTTACCGTAATACTAAATATTAACAGGAGACAGAGTTACCGTAATACTAAATATTAACAGGAGACAGAGTTACCGTAATACTAAATATTAACAGGAGACAGAGTTACCGTAATACTAAATATTAACAGGAAACAGAGTTACCGTAAAACAAAATATTAACAGGAAACAGAGTTACCGTAAAACAAAATATTAACAGGAGAGAGACAGGAGACAGTTACCGTAAAACAAAATATTAACAGGAAACAGAGTTACCGTAATACTAAATATTAACAGAAGAGAGACAGGAGACAGAGTTACCGTAATACTAAATATTAATAGAAGACAGAGTTACCGTAATACTAAATATTACTAGAAGACAGAGTTACCGTAATACTAAATATTAACAGAAGACAGAGTTACCGTAATACTAAATATTAACAGAAGACAGAGTTACTGTAATACTAAATATTAACAGGAGACAGAGTTACCGTAATTCAAAATATTAACAGAAGAGAGACAGAAGACAGAGTTACAGTAATACTAAATATTAACAGAAGACAGAGTTACCGTAATACTAAATATTAATAGGAGACAGAGTTACCATAATTCTAAATATTAATAGAAGACAGAGTTACCGTAATACAAAATATTAACAGAAGACAGAGTTACCGTAATACTAAATATTAACAGAAGACAGTGTTACCGTAATACTAAATATTAACAGGAGACAGAGTTACCGTAATTCAAAATATTAACAGAAGAGAGACAGAAGACAGTTACCGTAATAGAAAATATTAACAGAAGACAGAGTTACCGTAATACAAAATATTAACAGGAGACAGAGTTACCGTAATACTAAATATTAACAGGAGACAGAGTTACCGTAATACTAAATATTAATAGAAGACAGAGTTACCGTAATACAAAATATTAACTGAAGACAGAGTTACCAACCGGGCCAGCCCAATGGCACCACAAACCGGCCAGCCAGCCTCAATGGTATCATCAACCAGGCCAGCAGCTCAATGGTACCAC
>NW_025748344.1:0-5000 GCF_021184085.1 Oncorhynchus gorbuscha
CTACTAGCCCAGATATACAACACATCTAGAGCTGAGAACTACTAGCCCAGATATACAACACATCTAGAGCTGAGAACTACTATATACAACACATCTAGAGCTGATACAACACATCTAGAGCTGAGAACTACTAGCCCAGATATACAACACATCTAGAGCTGAGAACTACTAGCCCAGATATACAACACATCTAGAGCTGAGAACTACTAGCCCAGATATACAACACATCTAGAGCTGAGAACTACTAGCCCAGATATACAACACATCTAGAGCTGAGAACTACTGAGCCCAGATATACAACACATCTAGAGCTGAGAACTACTAGCCCAGATATACAACACATCTAGAGCTGAGAACTACTAGTCCAGTTAGATATACAACACATCTAGAGCTGAGAACTACTAGATATATAACCATCTAGATATAACAACACATCTAGAGCTGAGAACTACTAGCCCAGATATACAACACATCTAGAGCTGAGAACTACTAGCCCAGATATACAACACATCTAGAGCAGATACAACACATCTACTGAGAACTACTAGTCCTAGAGCTGAGAACTACTAGCCCAGATATACAACACATCTAGAGCTGAGAACTACTAGCCCAGATATACAACACATCTAGAGAGAACTACTAGCCCAGATATACAACACATCTAGAGCTGAGAACTACTAGCCCAGAACTACTAGCCCAGATATACAACACATCTAGAGCTGAGAACTACTAGCCCAGATATACAACACATCTAGCTGAGAACAACACATCTAGAGCTGAGAACTACTAGCCCAGATATACAACACATCTAGAGCTGAGAACTACTAGCCCAGATATACAACACATCTAGAGCTGAGAACTACTAGCCCAGATATATACATCTAGAGCTGACACTACTAGAGATATACAACACATCTAGAGAACTACTAGCCCAGATAGATATACAACACATCTAGAGCTGAGAACTACTAGCCCAGATATACAACACATCTAGAGCTGAGAACTTAGATATACAACACATCTAGAGCTGAGAACTACTAGCCCAGATATACAACACATCTAGAGCTGAGAACTACTAGCCCAGATATACAACACATCTAGAGCTGAGAACTACTAGCCCAGATATACAACACATCTAGAGCTGAGAACTACTAGCCCAGATATACAACACATCTAGAGCTGAGAACTACTAGCCCAGTTATACAACACATCTAGAGCTGAGAACTACTAGCATCCAGATAGCCCAGATATACAACACATCTAGAGCTGAGAACTACTAGCCCAGTTATACAACACATCTAGAGCTGAGAACTACTAGCCCAGATATACAACACATCTAGAGCTGAGAACTACTAGCCCAGGTAGATATACAACACATCTAGAGCTGAGAACTACTAGCCCAGATATACAACACATCTAGAGCTGAGAACTACTAGCCCAGATAGATATACAACACATCTAGAGCTGAGAACTACTAGATATACAACACATCAGATGAGAACTACTATACAACACATCTAGAGCTGAGAACTACTAGCATCCTGAGAACTACTAGCCCAGATATACAACACATCTAGAGCTGAGAACTACTAGCTGAGAACTAGCCCAGATAGATAGATATAGATATACAACACATCTAGAGCTGAGTACTACTAGCCCAGATAGATATACAACACATCTAGAGCTGAGAACTACTAGCCCAGATATACAACACATCTAGAGCTGAGAAACTACTACAACACATCTAGAGCTGAGAACTACCCAGATATACAACACATCTAGAGCTGAGAACTACTAGCCCAGATAGATATACAACACATCTAGAGCTGAGAACTACTAGCCCAGATATACAACACATCTAGAGCTGAGAACTACTAGCCCAGAACTGAGAACTAGCCCAGATATACAACACATCTAGATGAGAACTACAACACATCTAGAGCTGAGAACTACTAGCCCAGATATACAACACATCTAGAGCTGAGAACTACTAGCCCAGATATACAACACATCTAGAGCTGAGAACTACTAGCCCAGGTAGATATACAACACATCTAGAGCTGAGAACTACTAGCCCAGGTAGATATACAACACATCTAGAGCTGAGAACTACTAGCCCAGATAGATATACAACACATCTAGAGCTGAGAACTACTAGCCCAGATATACAACACATCTAGAGCTGAGAACTACTAGCCCAGGTAGATATATACATCTAGAGCAGAACTACTAGCCCAGATATACAACACATCTAGAGCTACTAGCCCAGATATACAACACATCTAGAGCTGAGAACTACTAGCCCAGATATACAACACATCTAGAGCTGAGAACTACTAGCCCAGATATACAACACATCTAGAGCTGAGAACTACTAGCCCAGTTATACAACACATCTAGAGCTGAGAACTACTAGCCCAGGTAGATATATACATCTAGAGCTGAGAACTACTAGCCCAGATATACAACACATCTAGAGCTGAGAACTACTAGCCCAGATATACAACACATCTAGAGCTGAGAATCTAGAGATATACAACACATCTGAGAACTACTAGCCCAGATATACAACACATCTAGAGCTGAGAACTACTAGCCCAGATATACAACACATCTAGAGCTGAGAACTACTAGCCCAGATATACAACACATCTAGAGCTGAGAACTACTAGCCCAGATATACAACACATCTAGAGCTGAGAACTACTAGCCCAGATATACAACACATCTAGAGCTGAGAACTACTAGCCCAGATATACAACACATCTAGAGCTGAGAACTACTAGCCAGATATACAACACATCTAGAGCTGAGAACTATAGCCAGTTATACAACACATCTAGAGCTGAGAACTACTAGCCCAGATATACAACACATCTAGAGCTGAGAAC
The DNA here is from genome assembly GCF_021184085.1 of Oncorhynchus gorbuscha. Taxonomy (NCBI): domain Eukaryota; kingdom Metazoa; phylum Chordata; class Actinopteri; order Salmoniformes; family Salmonidae; genus Oncorhynchus; species Oncorhynchus gorbuscha. Next base: position 2,892 of record NW_025748344.1, read on the forward strand.
TACTAGCCCAGATATACAACACATCTAGAGCTGAGAACTACTAGCCCAGATATACAACACATCTAGAGCTGAGAACTACTAGCCCAGATATACAACACATCTAGAGCTGAGAACTACTAGCCCAGTTATACAACACATCTAGAGCTGAGAACTACTAGCCCAGATATACAACACATCAGCTGAGAACTACTAGCCCAGATATACAACACATCTAGAGCTGAGAACTACTAGCCCAGATATACAACACATCTAGAGCTGAGAACTACTAGCCCAGATATACAACACATCTAGAGCTGAGAACTACTGCCCAGATATACAAACATCTAGAGCTGAGAACTACTAGCCCAGGTAGATATATACATCTAGAGCTGAGAACTACTAGCCCAGATATACAACACATCTAGAGCTGAGAACTACTAGCCCAGATATACAACACATCTAGAGCTGAGAACTACTAGCCCAGATATACAACACATCTAGAGCTGAGAACTACTAGCCCAGATATACAACACATCTAGAGCTGAGAACTACTAGCCCAGATATACAACACATCTAGAGCTGAGAACTACTAGCCCAGATATACAACACATCTAGAGCTGAGAACTACTAGCCCATATACAACACATCTAGAGCTGAGACTAGCCCAGATATACAACACATCTAGAGCTGAGAACTACTAGATATACAACACATCTAGAGCTGAGAACTACTAGCCCAGATATACAACACATCTAGAGCTGAGAACTACTAGCATCCAGACTAGATATACAACACATCTAGAGCTGAGAACTACTGAGATATACAACACATCTAGAGCTGAGAACTACTAGCCCAGATATACAACACATCTAGAGCTGAGAACTACTAGCCCAGTTATACAACACATCTAGAGCTGAGAACTACTAGCCCAGATATACAACACATCTAGAGCTGAGAACTACTAGCCCAGATATACAACACATCTAGAGCTGAGAACTACTAGCCCAGATATACAACACATCTAGAGCTGAGAACTACTAGCCCAGATATACAACACATCTAGAGCTGAGAACTACTAGCCCAGATATACAACACATCTAGAGCTGAGAACTACTAGCCCAGATATACAACACATCTAGAGCTGAGAACTACTAGCCCAGATAGATATACAACACATCTAGAGCTGAGAACTACTAGCCCAGATATACAACACATCTAGAGCTGAGAACTACTAGCCCAGATATACAACACATCTAGAGCTGAGAACTACTAGCCCAGATAGATATACAACACATCTAGAGCTGAGAACTACTAGCCCAGATAGATATACAACACATCTAGAGCTGAGAACTACTAGCCCAGATATACAACACATCTAGATATACAAGATATACAACACATCTAGAGCTGAGAACTACTACTACAACACATCTAGAGCTGAGTACTACTAGCCCAGATATACAACACAGCAGATAGATATACAACACATCTAGAGCTGAGAACTACTAGCCCAGATATACAACACATCTAGAGCTGAGAACTACTAGCCCAGATATACAACACATCTAGAGCTGAGAACTACTAGCCCAGATAGATATACAACACATCTAGAACTGAGAACTACTAGCCCAGTTATACAACACATCTAGAGCTGAGAACTACTAGCCCAGGTAGATATATACATCTAGAGCTGAGAACTACTAGCCCAGATATACAACACATCTAGAGCTGAGAACTACTAGCCCAGATATACAACACATCTAGAGCTGAGAACTACTAGCCCAGATATACAACACATCTAGATATACAACACATCTAGAGCTGAGAACTACTAGCATCCAGATATACAACACATCTAGAGCTGAGAACTACTAGCCCAGATATACAACACATCTAGAGCTGAGAACTACTAGCCCAGATATACAACACATCTAGAGCTGAGAACTACTAGCCCAGATATACAACACATCTAGAGCTGAGAACTACTAGCCCAGATATACAACACATCTAGAGCTGAGAACTACTAGCCCAGATATACAACACATCTAGAGCTGAGAACTACTAGCCCAGATATATCTAGAGCAACACATCTAGAGCTGAGAACTACTAGCCCAGATATACAACACATCT
>NW_025748344.1:22500-32500 GCF_021184085.1 Oncorhynchus gorbuscha
GGGTATAATGTTGTATTTCGTATTGGGGTTTTTGTATTATTGGGATTGCGGCTGATTAGGGGTGTTGTATGGGCTTGGCTGCCTGAGGCGATTCTCAATCAGTCAGGTGATTCTCGTTGTCTCTGATTGGGAACCGTATTTAGGTAGCCTGGTTTCACTGTGTATTTTGTGGGTGATTGTTCCTGTCTTTGTGTAGTCACCAGATAGGCTGTAATTAGGTTTCACGTTCCGTTTGTTGTTTTTGTATTGAGTTATTTCATATATCGTTCCGTTTTCGTTCATTAAAGTCATGAGTAACAAACACGCTGCATTTCGGTCCGACTCTCTTCCTTCAACAGACGAACGCCGTTACACATGTCTCCTTTATGTGACTTCCTGTCTCCTATATATGACTTCATGTCTCCTATATATGACTTCCACTACGCTGCATTTCGGTCCAACTCTTTCCACAAACGAAGAACTAGTTCTACTATACACACACACACACACAGTTCTACACACATATACACACACACACACACACACACACACACACACACACACACACACACACACACACTATATATACATACACACACACACACACACACACACACACACATACACACATACACTCCACACACACACACATACACACACACAAACACACACACACACTATATAACACACACACATACAACACCTCCAGTTCTACTATATATATAAAATATCCTCCAGTTCTACTATATATATAATATCCTCCAGTTCTACTATATATATAATACACAGTTCTACACAGTTCTACAGTTCTACTATATAATATCCTCCAGTTCTACTATAAACACATAATATCACACACATAAACACACACACATAAACACACACACTACTATATAATATCCTCCAGTTCTACTATATAATATCCTCCAGTTCTACTATATATATAATATCCTCCAGTTCTACTATATATATAATATCCTCCAGTTCTACTATATAATATCCTACAGTTCTACTATATAATATCCTCCAGTTCTACTATATATATAATATCCTCCAGTTCTACTATATATATAATATCCTCCAGTTCTACTCTATGTATAATATCCTCCAGTTCTACTATATATATAATATCCTCCAGTTCTACTATATATATAATATCCTCCAGTTCTACTATATATATAATATCCTCCAGTTCTACTATATATATAATATCCTCCAGTTCTACTATATATATAATATCCTCCAGTTCTACTATATATATAATATCCTCCAGTTCTACTATATATATAATATCCTCCAGTTCTACTATATATATAATATCCTCCAGTTCTACTATATAATATCCTCCAGTTCTACTATATATATAATATCCTCCAGTTCTACTATATATATAATATCCTCCAGTTCTACTATATAATATCCTCCAGTTCTACTATATAATATCCTCCAGTTCTACTATATAATATCCTCCAGTTCTACTATATATATAATATCCTCCAGTTCTACTATATATATAATATCCTCCAGTTCTACTATATATATAATATCCTCCAGTTCTACTATATATATAATATCCTCCAGTTCTACTATATAATATCCTCCAGTTCTACTATATATATAATATCCTCCAGTTCTACTATATATATAATATCCTCCAGTTCTACTATATATATAATATCCTCCAGTTCTACTATATATATAATATCCTCCAGTTCTACTATATATATAATATCCTCCAGTTCTACTATATATATAATATCCTCCAGTTCTAGTATATATATAATATCCTCCAGTTCTACTATATATATAATATCCTCCAGTTCTACTATATATATAATATCCTCCAGTTCTACTATATATATAATATCCTCCAGTTCTACTATATATATAATATCCTCCAGTTCTACTATATAATATCCTCCAGTTCTACTATATAATATCCTCCAGTTCTACTATATATCCATATATATCCTCCAGTTCTACTATATATATAATATCCTCCAGTTCTACTATATATATAATATCCTCCAGTTCTACTATATATATAATATCCTCCAGTTCTACTATATATATAATATCCTCCAGTTCTACTATATAATATCCTCCAGTTCTACTATATATATAATATCCTCCAGTTCTACTATATATATAATATCCTCCAGTTCTACTATATATATAATATCCTCCAGTTCTACTATATATATAATATCCTCCAGTTCTACTATATAATATCCTCCAGTTCTACTATATAATATCCTCCAGTTCTACTATATATATAATATCCTCCAGTTCTACTATATATATAATATCCTCCAGTTCTACTATATAATATCCTCCAGTTCTACTATACATATATAATATCCTCCAGTTCTACTATATATATATAATATCCTCCAGTTCTACTATATATATAATATCCTCCAGTTCTACTATATATATAATATCCTCCAGTTCTACTATATAATATCCTCCAGTTTCTATATATATAATATCCTCCAGTTCTACTATATATATAATATCCTCCAGTTCTACTATATATATAATATCCTCCAGTTCTACTATATAATATATATATAATATCCTCCAGTTCTACTATATATATAATATCCTCCAGTTCTACTATATATATAATATCCTCCAGTTCTACTATATAATATCCTCCAGTTCTACTATATATAATATCCTCCAGTTCTACTATATATATAATATCCTCCAGTTCTACTATATATATAATATCCTCCAGTTCTACTATATATATAATATCCTCCAGTTCTACTATATAATATCCTCCAGTTCTACTATATAATATCCTCCAGTTCTACTATATATATAATATCCTCCAGTTCTACTATATATATAATATCCTCCAGTTCTACTATATATATAATATCCTCCAGTTCTACTATATATATAATATCCTCCAGTTCTACTATATATAATATCCTCCAGTTCTACTATATATATAATATCCTCCAGTTCTACTATATATATAATATCCTCCAGTTCTACTATATATATAATATCCTCCAGTTCTACTATATATATAATATCCTCCAGTTCTACTATATATATAATATCCTCCAGTTCTACTATATATATAATATCCTCCAGTTCTACTATATATATAATATCCTCCAGTTCTACTATATATATAATATCCTCCAGTTCTACTATATATATAATATCCTCCAGTTCTACTATATATATAATATCCTCCAGTTCTACTATATATATAATATCCTCCAGTTCTACTATATATAATATCCTCCAGTTCTACTATATATATAATATCCTCCAGTTCTACTATATATAATATCCTCCAGTTCTACTATATATAATAATATCCTCCAGTTCTACTATATATATAATATCCTCCAGTTCTACTATATAATATCCTCCAGTTCTACTATATATAATATCCTCCAGTTCTACTATATATATAATATCCTCCAGTTCTACTATATATATAATATCCTCCAGTTCTACTATATAATATCCTCCAGTTCTACTATATATATAATATCCTCCAGTTCTACTATATATATAATATCCTCCAGTTCTACTATATATATAATATCCTCCAGTTCTACTATATATATAATATCCTCCAGTTCTACTATATATATAATATCCTCCAGTTCTACTATATATATAATATCCTCCAGTTCTACTATATAATATCCTCCAGTTCTACTATATATATAATATCCTCCAGTTCTACTATATATATAATATCCTCCAGTTCTACTATATATATAATATCCTCCAGTTCTACTATATATATAATATCCTCCAGTTCTACTATATATATAATATCCTCCAGTTCTACTATATATATAATATCCTCCAGTTCTACTAGTTCTACTATATATAATATCCTCCAGTTCTCTACTCCATATATATAATATCCTCCAGTTCTACTATATATATAATATCCTCCAGTTCTACTATATATATAATATCCTCCAGTTCTACTATATATATAATATCCTCCAGTTCTACTATATATAATATCCTCCAGTTCTACTATATATATAATATCCTCCAGTTCTACTATATATATAATATCCTCCAGTTCTACTATATATATAATATCCTCCAGTTCTACTATATATATAATATCCTCCAGTTCTACTATATAATATCAGTTCCAGTTCTACTATATAATATCCTCCAGTTCTACTATATATATAATATCCTCCAGTTCTACTATATATATAATATCCTCCAGTTCTACTATATATATAATATCCTCCAGTTCTACTATATATATAATATCCTCCAGTTCTACTATATAATATCCTCCAGTTCTACTATATAATATCCTCCAGTTCTACTATATATATAATATCCTCCAGTTCTACTATATATATAATATCCTCCAGTTCTACTATATAATATCCTCCAGTTCTACTATATATATAATATCCTCCAGTTCTACTATATATATAATATCCTCCAGTTCTACTATATATATAATATCCTCCAGTTCTACTATATATATAATATCCTCCAGTTCTACTATATATATAATATCCTCCAGTTCTACTATATAATATCCTCCAGTTCTACTATATATATAATATCCTCCAGTTCTACTATATATATAATATCCTCCATATATAATATCCTCCAGTTCTACTATATATATAATATCCTCCAGTTCTACTATATATATAATATCCTCCAGTTCTACTATATAATATCCTCCAGTTCTACTATATATATAATATCCTCCAGTTCTACTATATATATAATATCCTCCAGTTCTACTATATAATATCCTATATATAATATCCTCCAGTTCTACTATATATATAATATCCTCCAGTTCTACTATATATATAATATCCTCCAGTTCTACTATATATATAATATCCTCCAGTTCTACTATATATATAATATCCTCCAGTTCTACTATATATATAATATCCTCCAGTTCTACTATATATATAATATCCTCCAGTTCTACTATATATATAATATCCTCCAGTTCTACTATATATATAATATCCTCCAGTTCTACTATATATATAATATCCTCCAGTTCTACTATATATATAATATCCTCCAGTTCTACTATATATAATATCCTCCAGTTCTACTATATATATAATATCCTCCAGTTCTACTATATATATAATATCCTCCAGTTCTACTATATATATAATATCCTCCAGTTCTACTATATATATAATATCCTCCAGTTCTATATATAATATATATATAATATCCTCCAGTTCTACTATATATATAATATCCTCCAGTTCTACTATATATATAATATCCTCCAGTTCTACTATATATATAATATCCTCCAGTTCTACTATATATATAATATCCTCCAGTTCTACTATATATATAATATCCTCCAGTTCTACTATATATATAATATCCTCCAGTTCTACTATATATATAATATCCTCCAGTTCTACTATATATATAATATCCTCCAGTTCTACTAGTTATATATATAATATCCTCCAGTTCTACTATATAATATCCTCCAGTTCTACTATATAATATCCTCCAGTTCTACTATATATATAATATATATATAATATCCTCCAGTTCTACTATATATATAATATCCTCCAGTTCTACTATATATATAATATCCTCCAGTTCTACTATATAATATCCTCCAGTTCTACTATATAATATCCTCCAGTTCTACTATATATATAATATCCTCCAGTTCTACTATATATATAATATCCTCCAGTTCTACTCCATATATATAATATCCTCCAGTTCTACTATATAATATCCTCCAGTTCTACTACTCCAGTTCTATATATAATATCCTCCAGTTCTACTATATATATAATATCCTCCAGTTCTACTATATATATAATATCCTCCAGTTCTACTATATATATAATATCCTCCAGTTCTACTATATAATATCCTCCAGTTCTACTATATAATATCCTCCAGTTCTACTATATATATAATATCCTCCAGTTCTACTATATAATATCCTCCAGTTCTACTCCAGTTCTACTATATATAATATCCTCCAGTTCTACTATATATATAATATCCTCCAGTTCTACTATATAATATCCTCCAGTTCTACTATATATATAATATCCTCCAGTTCTACTATATATATATAATATCCTCCAGTTCTACTATATATATAATATCCTCCAGTTCTACTCCATATATATAATATCCTCCAGTTCTACTATATATATAATATCCTCCAGTTCTACTATATAATATCCAGTTCTACTCCAGTTCTACTATATAATATCCTCCAGTTCTACTATATATAATATCCTCCAGTTCTACTATATATATAATATCCTCCAGTTCTACTATCCTCCAGTTCTACTATATAATATCCTCCAGTTCTACTATATATATAATATCCTCCAGTTCTACTATATATATAATATCCTCCAGTTCTACTATATATATAATATCCTCCAGTTCTACTATATATATAATATCCTCCAGTTCTACTATATAATATCCTCCAGTTCTACTATATAATATATCCTCCAGTTCTACTATATATATAATATCAGTTCTACTATATATATAATATCTCCACTACTATATATATAATATCCTCCAGTTCTACTATATATATAATATCCTCCAGTTCTACTATATATATAATATCCTCCAGTTCTACTATATATAATATCCTCCATAATATATCCTCCAGTTCTACTATATATAATATCCTCCAGTTCTACTATATATATAATATCCTCCAGTTCTACTATATATATAATATCCTCCAGTTCTACTATATAATATCCTCCAGTTCTACTATATATATAATATCCTCCAGTTCTACTATATATATAATATCCTCCAGTTCTACTATATAATATCCTCCAGTTCTACTATATATATAATATCCTCCAGTTCTACTATATAATATCCTCCATATAATATCCTCCAGTTCTATATATATATAATATCCTCCAGTTCTAGTTCTACTATATATATAATATCCTCCAGTTCTACTATATATAATATCCTCCAGTTCTACTATATATAATAGTTCCTATATAATATCCAGTTCTACTATATAATATCCTCCAGTTCTACTATATATATATATATAATATCCTCCAGTTCTACTATATATATAATATCCTCCAGTTCTACTATATAATATCCTCCAGTTCTACTATATATATAATATCCTCCAGTTCTACTATATAATATCCTCCAGTTCTATATATATATATAATATCCTCCAGTTCTACTATATATATAATATCCTCCAGTTCTACTATATATATAATATCCTCCAGTTCTACTATATATATAATATCCTCCAGTTCTACTATATATATAATATCCTCCTCCAGTTCTACTATATATAATATCCTCCAGTTCTACTATATATATAATATCCTCCAGTTCTACTATACTATATAATATCCTCCAGTTCTACTATATATAATATCCTCCAGTTCTACTATATATATAATATCCTCCAGTTCTACTATATATATAATATCCTCCAGTTCTACTATATATAATATCCTCCAGTTCTACTATATATATAATATCCTCCAGTTCTACTATATATATAATATCCTCCAGTTCTACTATATATATAATATCCTCCAGTTCTACTATATATATAATATCCTCCAGTTCTAATATATATATAATATCCTCCAGTTCTACTATATATAATATCCTCCAGTTCTACTATATAATATCCTCCAGTTCTACTATATATATAATATCCTCCAGTTCTACTATATAATATAGTTCTATAATATCCTCCAGTTCTACTATATATATATAATATCCTCCAGTTCTACTATATATATAATATCCTCCAGTTCTACTATATATATAATATCCTCCAGTTCTACTATATAATATCCTCCAGTTCTACTATATATATAATATCCTCCAGTTCTACTATATATAATATCCTCCAGTTCTACTATATATATAATATCCTCCCAGTTCTAGTTCTATATATAATATCCTCCAGTTCTACTATATATATAATATCCTCCAGTTCTACTATATATATAATATCCTCCAGTTCTACTATATATATAATATCCTCCAGTTCTACTATATATATAATATCCTCCAGTTCTACTATATATATAATATCCTCCAGTTCTACTATATAATATCCTCCAGTTCTACTATATATATAATATCCTCCAGTTTATCCTCCAGTTCTATATATAATATCCTCCAGTTCTACTATATATATAATATCCTCCAGTTCTACTATATATATAATATCCTCCAGTTCTACTATATAATATCCTCCAGTTCTACTATATATAATATCCTCCAGTTTCTACTATATATATAATATCCTCCAGTTCTACTATATAATATCCTCCAGTTCTACTATATAATATCCTCCAGTTCTACTATATATATAATATCCTCCAGTTCTACTATATAATATCCTCCAGTTCTACTATATAATATCCTCCAGTTCTACTATATAATATCCTCCAGTTCTACTATATAATATCCTCCAGTTCTACTATATAATATCCTCCAGTTCTACTATATATATAATATCCTCCAGTTCTACTATATATATAATATCCTCCAGTTCTACTATATATATAATATCCTCCAGTTCTACTATATAATATCCTCCAGTTCTACTATATATATAATATCCTCCAGTTCTACTATATATATAATATCCTCCAGTTCTACTATATATATAATATCCTCCAGTTCTACTATATATATATAATATCCTCCAGTTCTACTATATAATATCCTCCAGTTCTACTATATAATATCCTCCAGTTCTACTATATATATAATATCCTCCAGTTCTACTATATATATAATATCCTCCAGTTCTACTATATAATATCCTCCAGTTCTACTATATATATATAATATCCTCCAGTTCTACTATATAATATCCTCCAGTTCTACTATATAATATCCTCCAGTTCTACTATATATATAATATCCTCCAGTTCTACTATATAATATAGTTCTATATAATATCCTCCAGTTCTACTATATATATAATATCCTCCAGTTCTACTATGTAATATCCTCCAGTTCTACTATATATATAATATCCTCCAGTTCTACTATATAATATACTCCAGTTCTACTATATATAATATCCTCCAGTTCTACTATATATATAATATCCTCCAGTTCTACTATATAATATCCTCCAGTTCTACTATATAATATCCTCCAGTTCTACTATATATATAATATCCTCCAGTTCTACTATATATATAATATCCTCCAGTTCTACTATATATATAATATCCTCCAGTTCTACTATATATATAATATCCTCCAGTTCTACTATATATATAATATCCTCCAGTTCTACTATATATATAATATCCTCCAGTTCTACTATGTAATATCCTCCAGTTCTACTATATATATAATATCCTCCAGTTCTACTATATAATATACTCCAGTTCTACTATATATAATATCCTCCAGTTCTACTATATATATAATATCCTCCAGTTCTACTATATAATATCCTCCAGTTCTACTATATAATATCCTCCAGTTCTACTATATAATATCCTCCAGTTCTACTATATATATAATATCCTCCAGTTCTACTATATATATAATATCCTCCAGTTCTACTATATATATAATATCCTCCAGTTCTACTATATATATAATATCACTCTGACACTCTCCTAACCCAGCTAATAGTCTGACACTCTCCTAACCCATCTATCAGTCTGACACTCTCCTAACCCAGCTATCAGTATGACACTCTCCTAACCCAGCTATCAGTATGACACTCTCCTAACCCAGCTATCAGTCTGACACTCTCCTGACCCAGCTAATAGTCTGACACTCTCCTGACCCAGCTAATAGTCTGACACTCTCCTAACCCAGATATCAGTCTGACACTCTCCTAACCCAGCTATCAGTCTGACACTCTCCTAACCCAGCTATCAGTCTGACACTCTCCTAACCCAGCTATCAGTCTGACACTCTCCTAACCCAGCTATCAGTCTGACACTCTCCTAACCCAGCTAACAGT
>NW_025748345.1:0-5000 GCF_021184085.1 Oncorhynchus gorbuscha
AGAGAAGAGAGAGAGAGAGAGACAGAGAGAGCATGAAGAGAGATGTAGGGAGTCATGGGATAGAGAGAGATGTAGGGGTCATGGGATAGAGAGAAGGGGGATGGGTAGAGAGAGAGGAGGTCATAGAAAGGATAAGGAAAGATGTAGGGGTCATGGGATGAGAAATGCGGGGGTCATGGGATAGAAAGATGTAGGGGTCAAGGGGTCATGGGATAGAGGCACAAAGAGATCAAGGAAAGAAGGGTAGCAGGTGTGATGGAAGAAAGGCCAAGGAGGTAAAGATGGATTGACCAAAGAAAAAAACAGTAGAAAAGGTAGAATCTGCTCCCACCATCTGTCTGTAGTCCCACTGAGGTATTTCCTTACAGCATGGGACTCCATCTCACGAAAGCAATCAACCTGTGAGCTGCTGTCTGACACTAACCCAGGCTCCGTTCTGAACCACACTCTATCCCCTACATAGTCAATACATACGATTGGGCTCTGGTAAAAAAAATAAAGTGCTCTATGTAGGGGAAAAGTCTGCAATTTGGAACATACCACGTATGTCACTTATCCCCACTATACTAAATCCATCCATGAAAAACAGGGGGGTGACAGAAGAACATCCAGGAAGGAGAGGAGAGAGAGAGGGAGGACTCTGGTGAGAGAGGGAGGAAGGAGAGGGAGAGACTCTGGTGAGAGGGAGGATGGGAGAGGAGAGAGACTCTGGTGAGAGGGAGGAAGGAGAAGAGGAAGGAAGGAGGGAAGAAGGAGAGAGGGGAGGAAGGAGAGAGCGAGGAATGGAGGAAAGAGACAAATAGGATTGCCCATGATAGAGGATTGGGGAAGTGAAAGGAGAGGCAGGAGAAGATTAGTGTTGATAGTTAACGTTTTAAATATTGATACAGTGATGCAGGTGCTTAACACATCCTTCATCATAGGAGAGTAAATAACAGAATAACAAATTAATCATTTCCAGATGTAGTGTTGCATCATGGCTTCACACCTTGACACTGTATCAATAACATGTCAGTCTGTATCAATAACATGTCAGTCTGTATCAATAACATGTCAGTCTATCAATAACTTATGTCAGTCTGTATCAATAACATGTCAGTCTGTATCAATATGTCAGTCTGTATCAATAACATGTCAGTCTGTATCAATAACATGTCAGTCTGTATCAATAACATGTCAAGTCTGTTTGTATTGTCTTACATCTACGAGATGTTACCTCAGAGTTACATAAACCTGTTAGAACACACACACACACACACACACACACACACACACACACACACACACACACACACACACACACACACACACACACACACACACACACACACACACACACACACACACACACACACACAGAGAAACACGAAGAGACAACCCCATACCCAAACCCCTCCTGTACTCACCTGAGTATTGTATGCGGAAACCTTTGTGGCTGGTGGTGTGGTCGAAGGACCAGTGGAGGTAGACCTTGTTGTTAGAGCTGGTGATGCTGAGAGGAGAAGAGTAGTTTCCACTCAGAGTGACCAGGAGAGGACTCTGTCTGGATGGACCTGTATAGAGGGGGAGACAAATAAATAAAGAGAGGGACAGAGAGAGAGAGACAGAGACAGAGAGAGAGAGAGAGAGAGAGAGAGAGAGAGACACAGAGAAGACAGAGAGAGAGACAGAGAGAGACAGAGACAGAGAGGCAGAAGAGACAGAGAGAGAGAGAGAGAGAAGAAGAGAAGACAGAGAGAGACAGAGAGAGAGAGGGAGAGACAGAGAGAGAGAGGGAGAGAGAGAGAGACAGAGCGAGAGAGAGACAGAGAGAGAGAGACAGAGAGAGAGAGAGACAGAGAGAGACAGAGAGAGAGAGAGACAGATATGCTGGTCAGAAAGGTTGAGAGAATTATGGACTAGATCTTTTTCTCATAATGAACCGTTTAACAGGGTTTAAATAACATCATAAACCTCGACTACATTTTAAGTTCCTTCATCCTGAATAGACAGTCCTGTTGAGTCATGATGGTCATCAGATATCGTCTTGAGGTGTTTAGCTTCATGGCTTCACACGTTAGTTCTAGTAATAGTAACAGGAGCTCTCAACTCCTAAACCAATAGAAGCTCTTTCTTTTAGGCCAAAGTAGTAGTCTGTGTAGTTTGGTCCCATGCTGTCGTGGCAGAGATAAACTCTGAGAACTGAGAAACAGATTCCCATCCAACGAGTCACAGTGTTTGGCACGAGGGCCGAGCCGTCTGTTCTCGCTCTGCTCGTTGGACGATATAAAGGGGGTAATCAGCAATAGTTGCGAAGGCACCGTTCTTTTCACAGCACGACCCCCCACCCCCACTGCTTCCTAATGACATGCAGATATACACAGGAGAGGACGAAAAGAGAACGAGGACGTTTCCCGGGTTTTGCCCGTGAGGACAGGGGACGGGGAGAGACGATACCGTCTCTGACAACGTGACACCTTTATTTTTTAGCTCTCAAAATCACGTTGATTATTTTCTAGGCCCCTAAACGAGTTCCTCCCTGAGTGTACCAGGACCTTCGTCATCCTCACTCCAGACCTGTGTGGTAAAGGCCCTAATCAGCATCATTCCAGTACACAGACTGAGCCTGAATTCTGATGCAGCAACAAGACAGAATATAGTTTTTAGAGAGGTTGGTGGTGTGTAGAGCCCAACCACGAAGCATACTGGAATACCATACAGTCTTTCCAGAGGTCTACTCCTGTTCTGGATTATAGTGCTCCTGTTCTGGACAACAGGGCTCCTGTTCTGGATTATAGTGCTCCTGTTCTGGATTATAGTGCTCCTGTTCTGGATTATAGTGCTCCTGTTCTGGATTATAGTGCTCCTGTTCTGGATTATAGTGCTCCTGTTCTGGATTATAGTGCTCCTGTTCTGGATTATAGTGCTCCTGTTCTGGATTATAGTGCTCCTGTTCTGGATTATAGTGCTCCTGTTCTGGATTATAGTGCTCCTGTTCTGGATTATAGGGCTCCTGTTCTGGATTATAATGCTCCTGTTCTGGATTATAGTGCTCCTGTTCTGGATTATAGTGCTCCTGTTCTGGATTATAGTGCTCCTGTTCTGGATTATAGTGCTCCTGTTCTGGATTATAATGCTCCTGTTCTGGATTATAGTGCTCCTGTTCTGGATTATAGTGCTCCTGTTCTGGATTATAGTGCTCCTGTTCTGGATTACAGTGCTCCTGTTCTGGATTATAATGCTCCTGTTCTGGATTATAGTGCTCCTGTTCTGGATTATAGTGCTCCTGTTCTGGATTACAGTGCTCCTGTTCTGGATTATAATGCTCCTGTTCTGGATTATAGTGCTCCTGTTCTGGACAACAGGGCTCCTGTTCTGAATTACAGTGCTCCTGTTCTGGATTATAATGCTCCTGTTCTGGATTATAGTGCTCCTGTTCTGGATTATAGTGCTCCTGTTCTGGATTATAGTGCTCCTGTTCTGGATTATAATGCTCCTGTTCTGGATTATAGTGCTCCTGTTCTGGATTATAGTGCTCCTGTTCTGGATTACAGTGCTCCTGTTCTGGATTACAGTGCTCCTGTTCTGGATTATAATGCTCCTGTTCTGGATTATAATGCTCCTGTTCTGGATTATAGTGCTCCTGTTCTGGATTATAGTGCTCCTGTTCTGGATTACAGTGCTCCTGTTCTGGATTATAATGCTCCTGTTCTGGATTATAATGCTCCTGTTCTGGATTATAGTGCTCCTGTTCTGGATTACAGTGCTCCTGTTCTGGATTATAATGCTCCTGTTCTGGATTATAGTGCTCCTGTTCTGGACAACAGTGCTCCTGTTCTGGATTACAGTGCTCCTGTTCTGGATTATAGTGCTCCTGTTCTGGATTATAGTGCTCCTGTTCTGGATTATAGTGCTCCTGTTCTGGATTATAGTGCTCCTGTTCTGGACAACAGTGCTCCTGTTCTGGATTATAGTGCTCCTGTTCTGGACAACAGTGCTCCTGTTCTGGATTATAGTGCTCCTGTTCTGGATTATAGTGCTCCTGTTCTGGATTATAGTGCTCCTGTTCTGGATTATAATGCTCCTGTTCTGGATTACAGTGTTCCTGTTCTGGATTATAATGCTCCTGTTCTGGATTATAGTGCTCCTGTTCTGGATTATAATGCTCCTGTTCTGGATTATAATGCTCCTGTTCTGGATTATAGTGCTCCTGTTCTGGATTACAGTGCTCCTGTTCTGGATTATAATGCTCCTGTTCTGGATTATAGTGCTCCTGTTCTGGATTATAATGCTCCTGTTCTGGATTATAATGCTCCTGTTGTAAAAGAACAATTAAAACATTAAAACAACAATTAAATGTTAAAACAACAAAACATTAAAACAACATTAAAACATTAAAACAACATTAAAACAACATTAAAACATTAAAACAACATTAAAACAACATTAAAACATTAAAACAACATTAAAACAACAAAACAACAAAACAACATTAAAACAACAAAACAACATTAAAACATTAAAACAACATTAAAATAACAATAAAACAACATTAAAACATTAAAACAACATTAAAACATTAAAACAACATTAAAATAACAATAAAACAACATTACAACATTAAAACAACATTAAAACAACATTAAAACATTAAATAAAGACTAGACGCTCACCGTCAAAGATCTCCAGTTGGTCAAACTGCCGGCTGGTCTGGAAGTGTTGTATTGTGAACGTGATGTTGTAGCCCGGCTCTACCTTGACCACCCAGGAACAGGACTCAAAGTGGGGAAGCCGCTACCGGGGGACTGGCTCATGATGACGCCCGTGGAGGCTGTTAGGACCTCGTTCACGGGACACGTCACTGTGAGGGGAGAGAGAGCGACAGTCAGTCAACAGGCTATTTTGTCCTTTCAGAAGGTCATCTTATCTTGAGGGACTCATGTGGCCAGAATCCTTAAAAACATTGGTAACCGTCAAGTCCAGGTTGAACCCTCAGTAACCTTGGTAACAGTCAAGTCCAG
>NW_025748345.1:7500-17500 GCF_021184085.1 Oncorhynchus gorbuscha
CTTTTAATCCACTCTCCCTCTCTCATTCATGGATAAATGGTCTCTGTCTCTCTTTCTCCCTGTCTCCTTGTCTCCCTCCCTTCCATTCTTACTTTTAATCCACAGTAATTCTCCTGATCTCCTCCATTCATGGATAAATGGACTTTAACTGCTTGTTAAAGGCTCTTGTTCATTAACAGTGTGTTTTCAACCTTTACGTTTTCAACCTTTACGTTTTCAACCTTTACGTTTTCAACCTTTAGCAAAACCCTTGTAGTGCGTCATGTGACAGGGGTACTGAGTCCTAACATCAGGGGTCCTGAGTCCTAACATCAGGGGTCCTGAGTCCTAACATCAGGGGTCCTGAGTCCTAACATCAGGGGTCCTGAGTCCTAACATCAGGGATCCTGAGTCCTAACATCATGTGACAGGGGTCCTGAGTCCTAACATCAGGGGTCCTGAGTCCTAACATCATGTGACAGGGGTCCTGAGTCCTAACATCAGGGTCCTGAGTCCTAACATCATGTGACAGGGGTCCTGAGTCCTAACATCAGGGGTCCTGAGTCCTAACATCATGTGACAGGGTCCTGAGTCCTAACATCATGTGACAGGGGTCCTGAGTCCTAATATCAGGGATCCTGAGTCCTAACATCATGTGACAGGGGTCCTGAGTCCTAACATCATGTGACAGGGGTCCTGAGTCCTAACATCATGTGACAGGGGTCCTGAGTCCTAACATCAGGGGTCCTGAGTCCTAACATCAGGGGTCCTGAGTCCTAACATCAGGGGTCCTGAGTCCTAACATCAGGGGTCCTGAGTCCTAACATCATGTGACAGGGGTCCTGAGTCCTAACATCAGGGGTCCTGAGTCCTAACATCAGGGGTCCTGAGTCCTAACATCAGGGGTCCTGAGTCCTAACATCAGGGTCCTGAGTCCTAACATCAGGGATCCTGAGTCCTAACATCATGTGACAGGGGTCCTGAGTCCTAACATCAGGGTCCTGAGTCCTAACATCATGTGACAGGGTCCTGAGTCCTAACATCAGGGGTCCTGAGTCCTAACATCATGTGACAGGGGTCCTGAGTCCTAACATCAGGGGTCCTGAGTCCTAACATCATGTGACAGGGGTCCTGAGTCCTAACATCATGTGACAGGGGTTCGCAGCCTGTCTGTCTCTCCCTCTATATTGTGTGCAGCCTGTCTGTCTCTCCCTCTATATTGTGTGCAGCCTGTCTGTCTCTCCCTCTATATTGTGTGCAGCCTGTCTGTCTCTCCCTCTATATTGTGTGCAGCCTGTCTGTCTCTCCCTCTATATTGTGTGCAGCCTGTCTGTGTCTCTCCCTCTATATTGTATGCAGCCTGTCTGTCTCTCCCTCTATATTGTGTGCAGCCTGTCTGTCTCTCCCTCTATATTGTACGCAGCCTGTCTGTCTCTCCCTCTATATTGTACGCAGCCTGTCTGTCTCTCCCTCTATATTGTAACCAGCCTGTCTGTCTCTCCCTGTATATTGTATGCAGCCTGTCTGTCTCTCCCTCTATATTGTATGCAGCCTGTCTGTCTCTCCCTCTATATTGTATGCAGCCTGTCTGTTGCACATTTGATAAAGGGCTGAAAACATCCGTCAGGCTATATAAAGGTAGTACCTTACCGTGAACTGAAGACTTGTGCTTCATGCTTTTCTAGTTACACATGTAGTATACCTAGAATGACGATGATGATGTCAAATTATCCGATTCTACAGGTTCAAATCTACGTGTCTACTCCTCTAATTACCGGACAGCAGTTCATTAAATGAAATAGTGTCTCTTTACAGACAGACAGCAGTCTATTAATCCCTGTTGTAAAGATCACCTAATGATCAGTTTATTCCAACACAGGGATAAAACACATGGTTAGTTTGACCTTTTCAGACAGCAAGCATCTCACGTCTGGCTCTCTGAGCCATTAAGTTGATGATATGAGACAGTGAAGAGAAGAGACAGAGAAGAGACAGAAGAGAGACAGAGAAGAGAAAGTAGACAGAAGAGAGACAGAGACAGAGAAGAGAATAGAGACAGAAGAGAGACAGAGAAGAGAAAATAGACAGAAGAGAGACAGAGACAGAGAAGAGAATAGAGACAGAAGAGAGACAGAGAAGAGAAAATAGACAGAAGAGAGACAGAGACAGAGAAGAGAATAGAGACAGAAGAGAGAATAGAGACAGAAGAGAGAATAGAGACAGAAGAGAGACAGAGACAGAGAAGAGAATATAGACAGAAGAGAGACAGAGGAGAGACAGAGAAGAGACAGAGAAGAGAATAGAGACAGAAGAGAGACAGAGACAGAGAAGAGACAGAGAAGAGAATATAGACAGAAGAAAGACAGAGAAGAGACAGAGAAGAGACAGTGAAGAGAATAGAGACAGAAGAGAGACAGAAGAGAGACAGAGACAGAAGAGAGACAGAGACAGAGAAGAGAATAGAGACAGAAGAGAGAATAGAGACAGAAGAGAGACAGAGACAGAGAAGAGAATATAGACAGAAGAGAGACAGAGGAGAGACAGAGAGAGAGACAGAGAGAGAGAATAGAGACAGAAGAGAGACAGAGACAGAGAAGAGACAGAGAAGAGAATATAGACAGAAGAGAGACAGAGAAGAGACAGAGAAGAGACAGTGAAGAGAAGAGAGACAGAAGAGAGACAGAGACAGAGAAGAGAATAGAGACAGAGAGAGACAGAGACAGGAGAATAGAGACAGAAGAGAGACAGAGACGGAGAAGAGAATAGAGACAGAGAGAGAGACAGAGACAGAGAATAGAGATAGAAGATAGACAGAGACAGAGACAGAGAAGAGAATATAGACAGAAGAGAGACAGAGACAGAGAAGAGAATAGAGACAGAAGAGAGACAGAGACAGAGAAGAGAGACAGAGAAGAGAATAGAGACAGAAGAGACGGAGAAGAGAATAGACAGAAGAGAGACAGAGACAGAGAAGAGACAGACAGAGAAGAGACGAGACAGAAGACAGACAGAGACAGAGAAGAGAAGAGTCAGAGACAGAGAGACAGAGACAGAGATAGAATAGAGACAGAAGAGAGACAGAGACAGAGACAGAGAAGAGAAGGAGAAGAGAGACAGAGAGAGAGAATAGATAGAAGAGAGACAGAGACAGAGAAGATAATAGAGACAGAGAGAGACAGAGAAGAGAACAGAGAGACAGAGAGAGAGAGAGAGAAGAGAATAGAGACAGAAGAGATGGAGAAGAGAATAGAGAGACAGAGACAGAGAAGAGACAGAGAAGAGAATAGAGACAGAAGAGAGACAGAGACAGAGAAGAGACAGAGAGAGAGAATAGAGACAGAAGAGAGACAGAGACAGAGAAGAGACAGAGAAGAGAATAGAGACAGAAGAGAGACAGAGACAGAGAGAGACAGACAGAGACAGAGAGAGAATAGAGACAGACAGAGAGACAGAGAAGAGAATAGAGACAGAAGAGACAGAGAGAGAGAAGAGACAGAGAGAGAGACGGAGACAGAGAAGAGAGACAGAAGAGAGACAGAGACAGAGAGAGAGAGAGAGAGAGAAGAGAGACAGAGAAGAGACAGAGAGAGAGAGAGAGAGACAGAGAGAGAGAGAGAAGAGAGAGAGAGAGAGAGAGAGACAGAGAAGAGACAGAAAGAGCAGAGAAGAGAGACAGAGAGAGCAGAGAGAGAGACAGAGACATAGAGACAGAGAGAGAGACAGAGAGAGAGACAGAAATGAGCAGAGAGACAGAGACAGAAATGAGCAGAGAGAAGAGACAGAATAGAGACAGAGAAGAGACAGAGAGAAGAGACAGAAATGAGCAGAGAAGAGACAGAAATGAGCAGAGAGAGAGACAGAATAGAGACAGAGAAGAGACAGAGAAGAGACAGAGAAGAGACAGAGAGAGAGACAGAATAGAGACAGAGAAGAGAAGAGACAGAATAGAGACAGAGACAGAGAGAGACAGAGAAGAGACAGAATAGAGACAGAGAGAGAAGAGACAGAATAGAGACAGAGAAGACACAGAGACAAAGAAGAGACAGAGAAGAGAATAGAGACAGAAGAGAGACAGATACAGGAGAAGAGACAAAGGAGATACAGGGAAGAGACAGGAGAGACAGGGAAGAGACAGGGGAAGAGAGACAGGGAAGAGAAGAGACAAAAGAGAGACAGGGAAGAGACAGAGACAGAGAAGAGACAGAGACAGGGAAGAGACAGGGAAGAGAGACAGGAAGATAAGAGACAAAAGAGAGACAGGGAAGAGACAGAGACAGAGAAGACACAGAGACAAAGAAGAGACAGAGACAGAGAAGAGACAGAAATGAGCAGAGAAGAGACAGAATAGAGACAGAGAAGAGACAGAGAAGAGACAGAGACAGAATAGAGACAGAGAAGGGACAGAGAAGAGACAGAAATGAGCAGAGAAGAGACAGACAGAGACAGAGACAGAGAGACAGAGAAGAGACAGAGACAGAATAGAGACAGAGAGAGAGACAGAGAAGAGACAGAGAGAGAGACAGAATAGAGACAGAGAGAGAGAAGAGACAAAATAGAGACAGAGACAGAGAAGAGACAGAGAAGAGACAGAATAGAGACAGAGAGAGAGAGAGAGACAGAATAGAGACAGAGAAGACACAGAGACAAAGAAGAGACAGAGAAGAGACAGAGAATACAGAGAAGAGACAGAGACAGAGACAGAGAGAGAGACAGAGAGAGAGAGAGAGAGAGAGACAGAGAGAAGAGACAGAGAAGAGAGACAGAGAGAGAGACAGAGAGAGAAACAGAGAGAAAGAAAGAGACAGAGACAGAGAGAGAAGAGAGACAGAGAGAGAGACAGAGAGAGACAGAGACAGAATAGAGACAGAGAGAGAGAGACAGAGAGAGAGACAGAGAGAGAGACAAAGAGAGAGACAGAGAGACATAGAGACAGAGAGAGACAGAGACAGAGATAGAGAGAGAGAGAGAGACAGAGACAGAATAGAGACAGAGAGAGAGACAGAGACAGAGACAGAGACAGAGAAGAGACAGAGAGAGAGACAGAATAGAGACAGAGAAGAGACAGAGAGAGACAGAGAAAAGAAAGAGACAGAGACAGAGAAGAGAAGAGACGGAGAAGAGACAGAGAAGAGACAGAGACAGAATAGAGACAGAGAAGAGACAGAATAGAGACAGAGAAGAGACAGAATAGAGACAGAATAGAGACAGAGAAGAGAAGAGACAGAGAAGAGAAGGGACAGAGAAGAGACAGAGAAGAGACAGAGACAGAATAGAGACAGAGAAGAGAAGAGACAGAGAAGAGACAGAGAAGAGACAGAGAAGAGACAGAATAGAGACAGAGAAGAGACAGAGACAGAGAAGAGACAGAATAGAGACAGAGAAGAGAAGAGACAGAGAAGAGACGGAGAAGAGACAGAAGAGAGACAGTGAAGAGAAAGAGACAGAATAGAGACAGAGAAGAGACAGAATAGAGACAGAGAAGAGAAGAGACAGAGAATAGACAGAGAAGAGAAGAGACAGAGAAGAGACAGAAGAGACAGTGAAGAGAAAGAAGAGACAGAAGAGAGACAGAGAAGAGACAGAGAAGAGACAGAGAAAAGAAGAGACGGAGAAGAGACAGAAGAGAGACAGAGAAGAGACAGAGAAGAAACAGAGAAGAGACAGAGAAGAAACAGAGAAGAGACAGAGAAGAAACAGAGAAGAGTCAGAGACAGAGAAGAGACAGAGAAGAAACAGAGAAGAGACAGAGAAGAGAGACAGAGAGAGAGACAGAGAGAGAGAGAGAGACAGAGAAGAAACAGAGAAGAGACAGAGACAGAGACAGAGAGAGAGACAGAGAAGAGACAGAGACAGAGAGAGAGACAGAGAGAAAGACAGAGACAGAGAAGAGAGAGAGAAGAGACAGAGACAGAGAGAGAGTCGGAGAAGAGACAGAATAGAGACAGAGAGAGAGACAGAATAGAGACAGAGAGAGAGACAGAGAAGAGACAGATAAGAGACAGATAAGAGACAGAGAAGAGACAGAGAAGAGACAGAGACAGAGAGAGACGGAGAAGAGAGAGAGAGAAGAGACTGAGAAGTGACAGAGAGAGAGAGAGAGAAGAGACAGAGAGAGAGAGAGAGACAGAGAGACAGAAGAGAGACAGAGAGAGAGACAGAGAAAGAGACAGAGACAGAGAAGAGATGGAGAAGAGACAGAGACAGAGAAGAGACAGAGAAGAGAGCAGTGAAGAGAAAGAGACAGAGAAGAGACAGAAGAGAGACAGTGAAGAGAAAGAGACAGAATAGAGACAGAGAAGAGACAGAATAGAGACAGAGAAGAGACAGAGAAGAGACAGATAAGAGACAGATAAGAGACAGAGAAGAGACAGAGAAGAGACAGAGACAGAGAAGAGACGGAGAAGAGACGGAGAGAGAAGAGACTGAGAAGTGACAGAGAAGAGACAGAGAAGAGACAGAGAAGAGACAGAGAAGAGACAGAATAGAGACAGAGAAGATACAGAGAAAAGACAGAGACAGAGAAGAGACGGAGAAGAGACAGAGACAGAGAAGAGACGGAGAAGAGGCAGTGAAGAGAAAGAGACAGAGAAGAGACAGAGAGAGACAGACAGAGAGAGAAAGAGACAGAGAGACAGAGAAGAGACAGAATAGAGACAGAGAGAGAGAGAGAGACAGAGAGAGAGAGAGAAGAGAGACAGTGAAGAGAAAGAGAGAGACAGAGAGAGACAGTGAAGAGAAAGAAGAGACAGAAGAGAGACAGAGAAGAGACAGAGAAGATACAGAGAGACAGACAAGAGACAGAGACAGAATAGAGACAGTGAAGAGAAAGAAGAGACAGAAGAGAGACAGAGAAGAGACAGAAGAGACAGAGACAGAGACAGAATAGAGACAGTGAAGAGAAAGAAGAGACAGAATAGAGACAGAGAAGAGACAGAGAAGATACAGAGAGACAGACAAGAGACAGAGACAGAATAGAGACAGTGAAGAGAAAGAAGAGACAGAAGAGAGACAGAGAAGAGACAGAAGAGAGACGGAGAAGAGACAGAAGAGAAACAGAGAAGAGACAGAGACAGAATAGAGACAGAGAAGAGCCAGAGAAGAGACGGAGAAGAGACAGAGAAGACCACGAGAAGAGACAGAGAAAGAGACAGAGACAGAGACAGAGAGAGATCATCAGAGAGAAGAGACAGAATAGAGAGACAGAGAAGAGAAAGAGACAGAATAGAGACAGAGAAGAGACAGAATAGAGACAGAGAAGAGACAGAGACATTGAAAAGACAGAAGAGAGACAGTGAAGAGAAAGAGACAGAATAGAAACAGAGAAGAGAAAGAGACAGAATTGAGACAGAGAAGAGACAGAATAGAGACAGAGAAGAGACAGAGACAGAGAAGAGACAGAAGAGAGACAGAGAAGACACAGAGACAAAGAAGAGACAGAGAAGAGACAGAGAAGAGACAGAAGAGACAAAAGAGAGACGAGAGAGAGAGACAGAAAGAGACAGAATAGAGACAGAGACAGAGAAGAGACAGAAGAGAGGCAGAGAGAGAGACAGAGAAGAGACAGAATAGAGACAGAAGAGAGACAGAGAGAGAGACAGAGAAGAGACAGAAGAGAGGCAGAAGAGAGACAGAGAGAGACAGAAGAGAGGCAGAAGAGAGACAGAATAGAGACAGAAGAGAGACAGAAGAGAGACAGAAGAGAGACAGAGAAGAGACAGAGACAGAGAAGAGACAGAGAAGAAACAGAGAAGAGACAGAGAAGAAACAGAGAAGAGACAGAGACAGAGAAGAGACAGAGAAGAAACAGAGAAGAGACAGAGAAGAGACAGAGAAGAGACAGAGAAGAGACAGAGACAGAGAAGAGACAGAGAAAAGACAGAGACAGAGAAGAGACGGGGAAGAGACAGAGACAGAGAAGAGTCGGAGAAGAGACAGAATAGAGACAGAGAAGAGACAGAATAGAGACAGAGAAGAGACAGAGAAGAGACAGATAAGAGACAGATAAGAGACAGAGAAGAGACAGAGAAGAGACAGAGACAGAGAAGAGACGGAGAAGAGACGGAGAGAGAAGAGACTGAGAAGTGACAGAGAAGAGACAGAGAAGAGACAGAGAAGAGACAGAGAAGAGACAGAATAGAGACAGAGACAGAGAAGATACAGAGAAAAGACAGAGACAGAGAAGAGACGGAGAAGAGACAGAGACAGAGAAGAGACGGAGAAGAGGCAGTGAAGAGAAAGAGACAGAGAAGAGACAGAAGAGAGACAGTGAAGAGAAAGAGACAGAATAGAGACAGAGAAGAGACAGAATAGAGACAGAGAAGAGAAGAGACAGAGAAGAGACAGAAGAGAGACAGTGAAGAGAAAGGAGAGACAGAAGAGAGACAGTGAAGAGAAAGAAGAGACAGAAGAGAGACAGAGAAGAGACAGAGAAGATACAGAGAGACAGACAAGAGACAGAGACAGAATAGAGACAGTGAAGAGAAAGAAGAGACAGAAGAGAGACAGAGAAGAGACAGAAGAGACAGAGACAGAGACAGAATAGAGACAGTGAAGAGAAAGAAGAGACAGAATAGAGACAGAGAAGAGACAGAGAAGATACAGAGAGACAGACAAGAGACAGAGACAGAATAGAGACAGTGAAGAGAAAGAAGAGACAGAAGAGAGACAGAGAAGAGACAGAAGAGAGACGGAGAAGAGACAGAAGAGAAACAGAGAAGAGACAGAGACAGAATAGAGACAGAGAAGAGCCAGAGAAGAGACGGAGAAGAGACAGAGAAGACCACGAGAAGAGACAGAGAAAGAGACAGAGACAGAGACAGAAGAGAGATCATCAAGAGAAATAGACAGAATAGAGACAGAGAAGAGAAAGAGACAGAATAGAGACAGAGAAGAGACAGAATAGAGACAGAGAAGAGACAGAGACATTGAAAAGACAGAAGAGAGACAGTGAAGAGAAAGAGACAGAATAGAAACAGAGAAGAGAAAGAGACAGAATTGAGACAGAGAAGAGACAGAATAGAGACAGAGAAGAGACAGAGACAGAGAAGAGACAGAAGAGAGACAGAGAAGACACAGAGACAAAGAAGAGACAGAGAAGAGACAGAGAAGAGACAGAAGAGACAAAAAAGAGACGGAGAAGAGACAGAAAGAGACAGAATAGAGACAGAGACAGAGAAGAGACAGAAGAGAGGCAGAAGAGAGACAGAGAAGAGACAGAATAGAGACAGAAGAGAGACAGAGAAGAGACAGAGAAGAGACAGAAGAGAGGCAGAAGAGAGACAGAGAGAGACAGAAGAGAGGCAGAAGAGAGACAGAATAGAGACAGAAGAGAGACAGAAGAGAGACAGAAGAGAGACAGAGAAGAGACAGAAGAGAGGCAGAAGAGAGACAGAGAGAGACAGAGACAGAATAGAGACAGAAGAGAGACAGAGAGAGACAGAGAGAGACAGAGACAGAATAGAGACAGAAGAGAGACAGAGAGAGACAGAGACAGAATAGAGACAGAGACAGAGAAGAGACAGAAGTACCTCCAGGCTCTGATCAGGCCCTACACCCAAACAAGGGCACTGCGTTCATCCACCTCTGGCCTGCTCGCCTCCCTACCACTGAGGAAGTACAGCTCCCGCTCAGCCCAGTCAAAACCGTTCGCTGCTCTGGCCCCCCAATGGTGGAACAAACTCCCTCACGACGCCAGGACAGCGGAGTCAATCACCACCTTCCGGAGACACCTGAAACCCCACCTCTTTAAGGAATACCTAGGATAGGATAAGTATTCCTCTCACCCCCCCTTTAAGATTTAGATGCACTATTGTAAAGTGACTGTTCCACTGGATGTCATAAGGTGAATGCACCAATTTGTAAGTCGCTCTGGATAAGAGCGTCTGCTAAATGACTTAAATGTAAATGTAAATGTAGAAGAGAGACAGAGAGACAGAATAGAGACAGAGACAGAGAAGAGACAGAAGAGAGACAGAGAGACAGAATAGAGACAGAGACAGAATAGAGACAGAAGAGAGACAGA
>NW_025748345.1:20000-36453 GCF_021184085.1 Oncorhynchus gorbuscha
TGTCTCTGTGTGTGTGTGGTTGGCGTGTCTCTGTGTGTGTGTGCTTTGCGTGTCTCTGTGTGTGTGTGGTTGGCGTGTCTCTGTGTGTGTGTGCTTTGCGTGTCTCTGTGTGTGTGTGGTTGGCGTGTCTCTGTGTGTGTGTGGTTGGCGTGTCTCTGTGTGTGTGTGGTTGGCGTGTCTCTGTGTGTGTGTGGTTGGCGTGTCTCTGTGTGTGTGTGCTTTGCGTGTCTCTGTGTGTGTGTGGTTGGCGTGTCTCTGTGTGTGTGTGCTTTGCGTGTCTCTGTGTGTGTGCTTTGCGTGTCTCTGTGTGTGTGCTTTGCGTGTCTCTGTGTGTGTGCTTTGCGTGTCTCTGTGTGTGTGTCCTTTGCGTGTCTCTGTGTGTGTGTGCTTTGCGTGTCTCTGTGTGTGTGCTTTGCGTGTCTCTGTGTGTGTGTGCTTTGCGTGTCTCTGTGTGTGTGCTTTGCGTGTCTCTGTGTGTGTGCTTTGCGTGTCTCTGTGTGTGTGCTTTGCGTGTCTCTGTGTGTGTGTGCTTTGCGTGTCTCTGTGTGTGCTTTGCGTGTCTCTGTGTGTGTGCTTTGCGTGTCTCTGTGTGTGTGTGCGTTGCGTGTCTCTGTGTGTGTGCTTTGCGTGTCTCTGTGTGTGTGCTTTGCGTGTCTCTGTGTGGTGTAGTTGTCAGGACTTAAAGCAGTGATTTGATGGGTGCAGCTCCTGCATTTCAATGAGCCTCTCCTCTCCCCTCCTCTCCCTTCTCGTCCTCCAACTCCCTGGGAGAATCTCAATTGCATGAGAAAGCCAGAGGTCCCTCCCGTCTGACCTTCTCCTCCAATGGGCTTTGAGAAGGAGGCGAGGAGAGAGGAGATAGGACGTGAGTCTCTCTCTCTCTCTCAATTTCAATTCAAGGGGCTTTATCTCTTTCTCTCTCTCTCTGTCTCAAAGCTCCAAGACTTCTTGTATCCCTCCTACATACCCCCAGTCCGGATCCCCCTCCTACATACCCCCAGTCCTGATCACCCTCCTACATACCCCCAGTCCTGATCCCCCTCCTACATACCCCCAGTCCGGATCCCCCTCCTACATACCCCCAGTCCGGATCCCCTCCTACATACCCCCAGTCCTGATCCCCCTCCTACATACCCCCAGTCCGGATCCCCTCCTACATACCCCCAGTCCGGATCCCCCTCCTACATACCCACAGTCCTGATCCCTCTCCTACATACCCCCAGTCCTGACCCCTCTCCTACATACCCCCAGTCTTGATCCCCCTCCTACAGACCCCCAGTCCTGATCCCCCTCCTACATAACCCCAGTCCTGATCCCCTCCTACAGACCCCCAGTCCTGATCCCCTCCTACATACCCCCAGTCCTGATCTCCCTGCTACATACCCCCAGTCCGGATCCCCCTCCTACATACCCACAGTCCTGATCCCCCTCCTACATACCCCCAGTCCTGATCCCTCTCCTACATACCCCCAGTCCTGATCACCCTCCTACATACCCCCAGTCCTGCTCCCCCTCCTACATACCCCCAGTCCTGTTCCCCCTCCTACATACCCCCAGTCCTGACCCCTCTCCTACATACCCCCAGTCCTGATCCCCCTCCTACATACCCCCAGTCCTGATCTCCCTGCTACATACCCCCAGTCTTGATCCCCTCCTACATACCCCCAGTCCTGATCCCCCTCCTACATACCCCCAGTCCTGATCCCCTCCTACATACCCCCAGTCCTGATCCCCCTCCTACATACCCCCAGTCCTGATCCCCCTCCTACATACCCCCAGTCCTGATCCCCCTCCTACATACCCCCAGTCCTGACCCCTCTCCTACATACCCCCAGTCCTGATCCCCTCCTACATACCCCCAGTCCTGACCCCTCTCCTACATACCCCCAGTCCTGATCCCCTCTCCTACATACCCCCAGTCCTGATCCCCTCCTACATACCCCCAGTCCTGATCCCCTCCTACATACCCCCAGTCCTGATCCCCCTCCTACATACCCCCAGTCCTGATCCCCTCCTACATACCCCCAGTCCTGACCCCTCTCCTACATACCCCCAGTCCTGATCCCCTCCTACAGACCCCCAGTCCTGATCCCCTCTCCTACATACCCCCAGTCCTGACCCCTCTCCTACATACCCCCAGTCTTGATCCCCTCCTACAGACCCCCAGTCCTGATCCCCTCCTACATAACCCCAGTCCTGATCCCCCTCCTACAGACCCCCAGTCCTGATCCCCTCCTACATACCCCCAGTCCTGATCTCCCTGCTACATACCCCCAGTCCTGATCTCCCTGCTACATACCCCCAGTCCTGATCCCCCTCCTACATACCCCCAGTCCTGATCCCCCCTCCTACATACCCCCAGTCCTGATCCCCTCCTACATACCCCCAGTCCTGATCCCCTCCTACATAACCCCAGTCCTGATCCCCCTCCTACAGACCCCCAGTCCTGATCCCCCTCCTACATACCCCCAGTCCTGATCTCCCTGCTACATACCCCCAGTCCTGATCTCCCTGCTACATACCCCCAGTCCTGATCCCCCTCCTACATACCCCCAGTCCTGATCCCCCTCCTACATACCCCCAGTCCTGATCCCCTCCTACATACCCCCAGTCCTGATCCCCTCCTACATACCCCCAGTCCTGATCCCCCTCCTACATACCCCCAGTCCTGACCCCTCTCCTACATACCCCCAGTCCTGATCCCCCTCCTACATACCCCCAGTCCTGATCGCTCTGCTCTGTCTCTCTCTCTCCATCTCAACAAAATGCTCGGCACCAGCTTTCACATCCATCTAGATCCTCACTTCCCTGCTTTCCGCTCCTCCTTTCCTCTGTTTTCTCCTTCCCTCACTCCCTGCTCCACATTGCTCCTCTGCTTATTACATAACCTCTTACTGCATTATCAGGTATTTTCATTCTCTTTCTGAGTGACAGGTTGTGGAGTGTGTGTCAGTTGGAACTGTTGTCCCTGGGGATAAAGGTTCTCTTCAACAGGAGACACAATTACTTGTCCATTTTCCTTTCTCTCCCCTCTCTTCTCTTTCCCTTTCTCTATCCCCTCTCTTCTCTATTCTCTTTCCCTTTCTCTATCCCCTCTCTTCTCTATTCTCTTTCCCTTTCTCTCTTCTCTTCTCTTCTCTTCTCTTCTCTTCCCTATACCCTCTCTTCTCTCTCTCTTTCTCTTTCTCTATCCCCTCTCTTCTCTCTCTCTTTCTCTATCCCCTCTCTTCTCTATTCCCTTTCCCTCTCCTCTCCTCTCCTCTCCTCTCCTCTCCTCTCCTCTCCTCTCCTCTCCTCTCCTCTCCTCTCCTCTCCTCTCCTCTCCTCTCCTCTCCTCTCCTCTCCTCTCCTCTCCTCTCCTCTCCTCTCCTCTCCTCTCCTCTCCTCTCCTCTCCTCTCCTCTCCTCTCCTCTCCCTCTCCTCTCCTCTCCTCTCCTCTCCTCTCCTCTCCTCTCCTCTCCTCTCTTCTCTTCTCTCTCTCTTCTCTCCCTTGCTCTCTGTTTTTCTTTCTTTCTCTCACCCTACGTTCTCCTCTTCCTATTTCCCACATGCTGTGGACATTTGTATTTTCTCCAGTTTCATTTCATTATATTTCCCATTTTGTGATGTTTCATGAGGTTTAATTTGCCAAAACAGCTGTCATCCCACTGAGGACACGGGGAGACTATAGAGGGAGAACCGCAAGGCGCTTCAAATGGTGACCAACCGAGACTCCAGCCATCCTAGACTCTCTGCTACCACAAGGCCAGTGGTACCGATGCACCAAGACTCCAGCCATCCTAGACTCTCTGCTACCACATGGCCAGTGGTACCGATGCACCGAGACTCCAGCCATTCTAGACTCTCTGCTACCACAAGGCCAGTGGTACCGATGCACCAAGACTCCAGCCATCCTAATCATAGACTCTCTGCTACCACAAGGCCAGTGGTACCGATGCACCGAGACTCCAGCCATCCTAGACTCTCTGCTACCACATGGCCAGTGGTACCGATGCACCAAGACTCCAGCCATCCTAATCATAGACTCTCTGCTACCACAAGGCCAGTGGTACCGATGCACCAAGACTCCAGCCATCCTAATCATAGACTCTCTGCTACCACAAGGCCAGTGGTACCGATGCACCGAGACTCCAGCCATCCTAGACTCTCTGCTACCACATGGCCAGTGGTACCGATGCACCAAGACTCCAGCCATCCTAATCATAGACTCTCTGCTACCACAAGGCCAGTGGTACCGATGCACCAAGACTCCAGCCATCCTAATCATAGACTCTCTGCTACCACATGGCCAGTGGTACCGATGCACCAAGACTCCAGCCATTCTAGACTCTCTGCTACCACAAGGCCAGTGGTACCGATGCACCGAGACTCCAGCCATCCTAGTCATAGACTCTCTGCTACCACAAGGCCAGTGGTACCGATGCACCAAGACTCCAGCCATCCTAGTCTCTCTGCTACCACATGGCCAGTGGTACCGATGCACCAAGACTCCAGCCATCCTAGACTCTCTGCTACCACATGGCCAGAGGTACCGATGCACCAAGACTCCAGCCATCCTAGTCATGGACTCTCTGCTACCACATGGCCAGAGGTACCGATGCACCAAGACTCCAGCCATCCTAGTCATAGACTCTCTGCTACCACAAGGCCAGTGGTACCGATGCACCAAGACTCCAGCCATCCTAGTCATGGACTCTCTGCTACCACATGGCCAGAGGTACCGATGCACCAAGACTCCAGCCATCCTAGTCATAGACTCTCTGCTACCACATGGCCAGTGGTACCGATGCACCAAGTCTGGGACCAAAAGGCTCCAGAACTGCTTCTACAATAATAAATAGTATATCTGACCCTATTTGACTCATCACATATGACGATGCTACTGTCTAGTATCCATTATGAAGGCTTCGTCCTGTAAGGATCGAGGCTGCAGACGAGAAGCAGGTACAGGGATGAAACAACAGACAGGAACACAGAGGGCTTCTGGAGAAAACGTAAACGACGTTAGTATAGATGAAACACAGGAAACAGACAGATGTAGGGAAGGCGATCAAAACGTGAAGGAGTCAGAGGCCAATGAGTGCTGATGGGAAGTAATGATGGTGACAGGTGTGGATAGGTTTATCATTGACTCAGTGCTGGTACTCTGTGGATAGAGCCATGTTATCATTGACTCAGTACTGGTACTCTGTGGATAGAGCCATGTTAGCATTGACTCAGTACTGGTACTCTGTTTATAGAGCCATGTTATCATTGACTCAGTACTGGTACTCTGTGTATAGAGCCATGTTATCATTGACTCAGTACTGGTACTCTGTGTATATAGCCAGTTGATTTTAAAAAATCCTTTGACTCAATTTGGCATGAGGGTCTGCTATAAAAATTGATGGAAAGTGGTGTTGGGGGTAAAATATACATCATTATAAAATCCATGTACACAAACAACAAGTGTGCGGTTAAAATTGGCAAAAAACACACATTTCTTCACACAGGGTAGTGGGGTGAGACAAGGATGCAGCTTAAGCCCCACCCTCTTCAACATATATATCAACGAATTGGTGCGGGCACTAGAAAAGTCTGCAGCACCCGGCCTCCCCCTGCTAGAATCCGAAGTCAAATGTCTGCTGATGATCTGGTGCTTCTGTCACCAACCAAGGATGGCCTACAGCAGCACCTAGATCTTATGCACAGATTCTGTCAGACCTGGGCCCTGACAGTAAATCTCAGTAAGACCAAAATAATGGTGTTCCAAAAAAGGTCCAGTCGCCAGGACCACAAATACAAATTCAATCTAGACACTGTTGCCCTAGAGCACACAAAAAACTATACATAACTTGGCCTAAACATCAGCGCCACAGGTAACTTCCACAAAGCTGTGAACGATCTGAGAGACAAGGCAAGAAGGGCCTTCTATGCCATCAAAAGGAACATACATTTCAACATACCATTTAGGATTTGGCTAAAAATACTTGAATCAGTCATAGAGCCCATTGCCCTTTATCGTTCTGAGATCTGGGGTCCGCTCACCAACCAAGACTTCACAAAATGGGACAAACACCAAATTGAGACTCTGCACGCAGAATTCTGCAAAAATATCCTCCGTGTACAACGTAAAACACCAAATAATGCATGCAGAGCAGAATTAGGCCGATACCCGCTAATTATCAAAATCCAGAAAAGAGCCGTTAAATTCTACAACCACCTAAAAGGAAGTGATTCCCAAACCTTCCATAACAAAGCCATCACCTACAGAGAGATGAACCTGGAGAAGAGTCCCCTAAGCAAGCTGGTCCTGGGGCTCTGTTCACAAACAAAAACACACCCTACAGAGCCCCAGGACAGCAACACAATTAGACCCAACCAAATCATGAGAAAACAAAAAGATAATTACTTGACACATTGGAAAGAATTAACAAAAAAACAGAGCAAACTAGAATGCTATTTGTCCCTACACAGAGAGTACACAGCGGCAGAATACCTGACCACTGTGACTGACCCAAAATTAAGGAAAGCTTTGACTATGTACAGACTTAGTGAGCATAGCCTTGCTATTGAGAAAGGCCACCGTAGGCAGACATGGCTCTCAAGAGAAGACAGGCTATGTGCTCACTGCCCACAAAATGAGGTGGAAACTGAGCTGCACTTCCTAACCTCCTGCCCAATGTATGACCTTATTAGAGAGACATATTTCCCTCAGATTACACAGACCCACAAAGAATTTGAAAACAAACCAAATTTTGAAAAACTCCCATATCTACTGGGTGAAATTCCACAGTGTGACATCACAGCAGCAAGATGTGTGACCTGTTGCCACGAGAAAAGGGCAACCAGTGAAGAACACACACCATTGTAAATACAACCCATATCTATGCTTATTTATTTTATCTTGTGTCCTTTACCATTTGTAGATTGTTAAAACACTGTATATATAATATGACATTTGTAATGTCTTTCTTGTTTTGAAACTTCTGTATGTGTAATGTTTACTGTTCATTTTTATTGTTTATTTCACTTTGTATATTATCTACCTCACTTGCTTTGGCAATGTTAACAAATGTTTCCCATGCCAATAAACCCCCTTGAATTGAATTGAAAGAAAGACAGAAAAGAGAGACAGAAAACTTAAACAAACCACAGGAACATCATCATCATCACACCTCACTCTGTGTATAACACCTCAACAGTCTCTTCCACTGAAGACACAACAACACAACAGAGTGAATTACACCTCAGAAGTCTCTTTAAAAATGACTCATGGGACTGAAGACACAACAACACACCAGGAGAACTACGACGTAGCTGCTGAATCTATGAACAGACAACGAGGGAGCCAGTGGACCCACGGGAGAGAGAGAAAGACAGAGGGAGGGAAAGAGAGAACAGGGATGATGGGAGAGAGTCGGAGAGAGAGAGAGAGAGAGAGAGAGAGAGAGAGAGAGAGAGAGAGAGAGAGAGAGAGAGAGAGAGAGAGAGAGGGGGGGAGAAAGAGAGAGAGAACAGAGATGATGGGAGAGAGAGTGAGAGAGAGAGAGAAAGAGAAAGAGAAAGAGAAAGAGAGAGAGAGAGAGAGAGAGAGAGAGAGAGAGAGAGAGAGAGAGAGAGAGAGAGAGAGAGAGAGAGAGAGAGAGAGAGAAAGAGAAAGAGAGAGAGAGAGAGAGAGAGAGAGAGAGAGAGAGAGAGAGAGAGAGAGAGAGAGAGAGAGAGAGAGAGAGAGAGAGAGAGAGAGAGAGAGAGAGAGAGAGAGAGAGAGAGAGAGAGAGAGAGAGAGAGAGACAGAGAGAGAGAGGGAAAGAGAGAACAGAGATGATGGGTGAGAGAGAGAGTGAGAGAGAGAGTGAGGGAGGGAGGGAGGGAGGGAGGGAGGGAGGGAGGGAGGGAGGGAGGGAGGGAGGGAGGGAAAGAGAGAACAGAGATGATGGGAGAGAGAGAGTGAGAGAGAGAGGGAGAAAGTGAGTGAGAGAGAGTGAGAGAGAAAGAGAGAACAGAGATGATGGGAGAGAGAGAGAGCGAGAGAGACAGAGAAAGAGAGTGAGAGAGAGAGAGAGAGAGAGAGAGAGAGAGAGAGAGAGAGAGACAGAGAGAGAGAGAGAGAGAGAGAGAGAGAGAGAGAGAGAGAGAGAGAGAGAGAGAGAGAGACAGAGAGAGACAGAGAGAGACAGAGAGAGAAAGAAAGTGTGTAACTCAACGCTTCTACCAAATACCAAACCAACACATTATTTATTTGCATTTAATACACAACATGTTCTTTCCATAACAGACTGACCAGGTGAATCCAGGTGAAAGATATGATCCTTTATTGATGTCACTTGTTAAATCCACTTCAATCAGTGTAGATGAAGGGGGGGGAGTTAAAAGGGTTAAAGGTTAAGTAGGGATCCTGTTAACATCGTTTAAAGGTTTAACATCTTGTGAATCCAACCGCTTTGTTTTACGGCTTTTCACACGCGATTATCTGAGGCGTCACGCTTCCAAAAGCAAGAAAAACATTTTCCAAGCAAGCAGATGCATCACGAAAGTCAGAAATAGCGATAAAATAAATCACTTACCTTTGAAGATCTTCCTCTGTTTGCAGGTCCCAGTTGGTCGTTTTGTTCGATAAAGTCCTTCTTTATAACATGTCTGTTTATCTGGCGCATTTGATTCATAAATACACCGGTTCCAACTCGCCTACAAAGGATCTAATAAATTACCTGTAAAACTTGGTCCAA
Organism: Oncorhynchus gorbuscha; assembly: GCF_021184085.1. NCBI lineage: Eukaryota > Metazoa > Chordata > Actinopteri > Salmoniformes > Salmonidae > Oncorhynchus > Oncorhynchus gorbuscha. The sequence goes on from NW_025748345.1 coordinate 28,709, forward strand.
ACAAAATCCAACCTCGCGTACCCTAAAATGTAAATAATCGATACAATTTAAGACGAATAAACTGTTTAAAACCTGTTAAGTCTACCCCCTACTTTTTCGAACATTCTGTTAAAAATCGTGCAACATTTCAGCGCCCTGCTGCTCATGCCAGGAATATAGTATATGCATATGATTAGTATGTGTGGATAGAAAACACTCAGACGTTTCTAAAACTGGTTAACTCACGGCTGTGACTATAACAGAACGTGCGTTTCATCGAAAAGCGCAGGAAAATCTGATCACTGAAAATGGGAAAATATATCAATGCGCCACTTGAATGTATTGTTGAACCCGAACTACATTACCTGGAGCCGAGATTGCAATTCCTACAGCTTCCACACGATGTCACCGGTCTTGTCATTTGCCTAGCTTTGTTTGTTGGTCAAACAAAGAAGAGACAGCCCATTTCTTTCCGGTCTCCGACCGGTTGTTTTCAAGTAGTAATTTCTGAACATGAATTGAAGAATAATAATAATATAATATATGCCATTTAGCAGACGCTTTTATCCAAAGCGACTTACAGTCATGTGTGCATACATTCTACGTATGGGTGGTCCCGGGAATCGAATCCACTGCCCTGGCGTTACAAGCGCCATGCTCTACCAACTGAGCTACAGAAGGACCACAAGACGTGAAGCTATTGAATACACATCGCCCCCGTGATCCATTTGATTGATTATTAACGTCTACTAATACCTAAAGTTGGATTACAAAAGCATTTCGAAGTGTTTTGTGAAAGTTTATCATCAACTTTTTTAATTAAAACAAATTACGTTGCGTTTTAAAACGGTCTTTTTTCCTGTATCACACACTTTTGATAGATCGATATCTAGGCTATATATGGACCGATTTAATCGAAAAAAAAGACCCTAAATGATGTTTATGGGACATCTAGGAGTGCCAACAAAGAAGATCGTCAAAGGTAATGAATGTTTTATATTTTATTTCTGCGTTTTGTGTAGCGACGACTATGCTAATTATTTTGTTTACGTCCCCTGCGGGTCTTTTGGGGTGTTACATGCTATCAGATAATAGCTTCTCATGCTTTCGCCGAAAAGCATTTTAAAAATCTGACTTGTTTGCTGGATTCACAACGAGTGTAGCTTTAATTCAGTACCCTGCATGTGTTTTTTAATGAACGTTTGAGTTTTAACGAGTGCTATTAGCATTTAGCGTAGCGCATTTGCATTTCCAGATGTCTAGATGGGACGCCTGCGTGCCAGGTCGGATCAAGAGGTTAAAATATCAGAGGAAAACAACGAGCACCAAAAGACTAGAGTCCTTCTGACACTTAGAAAGAATACGAATACTTCTTCATTTAATTTTTTTTTTTTAAACATCAAAAATTATACAGACTGTTGACATCTAGTGGAAGCCATAGGAACTGCAATCTGGGTCCTAATAAGTTGGCATCTCCATATAAATAATCATTAGTATTTCCCATAGAAAAAGCATTGAAAAGTCCAATGACCTCAAAATAAAAATCCTGGATGGTTTGTCCTCAGCGTTTCGCCTGCTATATCAGTTCTGTTATCCTCACAGACATTATTTTAACAGTTTTATAAAACTTTAGAGTGTTTTCTATCTACTACTACCATGCATATCCTAGCTTCTGAGTAACAGGCAGTTTACTTTGGGCACCTCCGTCATCCTTTGAGACAGTTGAGACATGGATTGCGTATGTGTGTCACTCAGAGGGTAAATGGACAAGACAAAGGATGTAAAGTGCCTCTGAACAGGGGTAGTAGGTGCCAGGCGCACTGGTTTCTGTCAACATCTGTAAAGCTTCAATTTTTGGGGGAGTGAAGGATAGCTCCCATGACGCAGGTCAGGGCTCGAACTGAAGTGTCAGAGTAGATCAGTGTTGATCTAGAGTCAGGTCAACCCTGATGGTGTTTCAGTGCTGATCTAGAGTCAGGTCAACCCTGATGGTGTTTCAGTGCTCATCTAGAGTCAGGTCAACCCTGATGGTGTTTCAGTGCTGATCTAGAGTCAGGTCAACCCTGATGGTGTTTCAGTGCTGATCTAGAGTCAGGTCAATCCTGTCCACTTAATCCTGATGGTAGATCAGCACCCCTACTCTGAGACACTGTGTGGATAAGGGTCCGACTCCTAATAACGGCAGATCAGGGAAGGTCTTACCTTCACAGGAGGGAGGAGGTCCCTGAAACTCCAGGTGAGTCCCCAGACGACAGGTCAGGATGTTGTTCCCACTCAACTGGTACCCTGGTAGACACCTGTAACGCACTATGTCACCTGGAGAAGGGAGGGGTGGGAAGGAGGGAGGGAGGGAGGGAGGGAGGGAGGGAGGGAGGGAGGGAGGGAGGAGGGAAAGAGAGAGAGCGCGAGAGAGAGCGAGAGAGAGAGAGAGAGAGAGAGAGAGAGAGAGAGAGAGAGAGGGAGGGAGGGAGGGAGGGAGGGAGGGAGGGAGGGAGGGAGGGAGGGAGGGAGGGAGGGAGGGAGGGAGGGAGGGAGGGAGGGAAAGAGAGAGTGAATACACATTAAATAACTACAGAGAATTTGTCTTCGTCACGTCTTCCACATAAACTGAAAGTGAATCTGTAACATCCAGCACACGGTCCACAAAACCCAAAATGGAAGACAACAACAACGGATCCCTACCTATCATCTCCGTGACATTGTACATGGCCTCAGTACTACGTTATCGTATATATTATTGATTTCTGTCTTTCTCTTCTCTCTCTGTATTGGCTGGAAGGGCCCTGTCTCTCTATATTGGCACCACTATATAGGGAATAGGGCTCTGGTCTATAGCAGCCGAGGTGAGTAAGACATTTAAACGTGTTAACCCTCGCAAGGCTGCAGGCCCAGACGGCATCCCCAGCCGCGCCCTCAGGGCATGCGCAGACCAGCTGGCCGGTGTGTTTACGGACATATTCAATCAATCCCTATACCAGTCTGCTGTTCCCACATGCTTCAAGAGGGCCACCATTGTTCCTGTTCCCAAGAAAGCTAAGGTAACTGAGCTAAACGACTACCGCCCCGTAGCACTCACTTCCGTCATCATGAAGTGCTTTGAGAGACTAGTCAAGGACCATATCACCTCCACCCTACCTGACACCCTAGACCCACTCCAATTTGCTTACCGCCCAAATAGGTCCACAGACGATGCAATCTCAACCACACTGCACACTGCCCTAACCCACCTGGACAAGAGGAATACCTATGTGAGAATGCTGTTCATCGACTACAGCTCGGCATTCAACACCATAGTACCCTCCAAGCTCGTCATCAAGCTCGAGACCCTGGGTCTCGACCCCGCCCTGTGCAACTGGGTACTGAACTTCCTGACGGGCCGCCCCCAGGTGGTGAGGGTAGGCAACAACATCTCCTCCCCGCTGATCCTCAACACGGGGCCCCACAAGGGTGCGTTCTGAGCCCTCTCCTGTACTCCCTGTTCACCCACGACTGCGTGGCCACGCACGCTCCAACTCAATCATCAAGTTTGCGGACGACACAACAGTGGTAGGCTTGATTACCAACAACGACGAGACGGCCTACAGGGAGGAGGTGAGGGCCCTCGGAGTGTGGTGTCAGGAAAATAACCTCACACTCAACGTCAACAAAACTAAGGAGATGATTGTGGACTTCAGGAAACAGCAGAGGGAACACCCCCCTATCCACATCGATGGAACAGTAGTGGAGAGGGTAGCTAGTTTTAAGTTCCTCGGCATACACATCACAGACAAACTGAATTGGTCCACTCACACTGACAGCGTCGTGAAGAAGGCGCAGCAGCGCCTATTCAACCTCAGGAGGCTGAAGAAATTCGTATGAGGACCATTAACATAGTACCACTATATAGGGAATAGGGCTCTGGTCTATAGTAGTACCACTATATAGGGAATAGGGCTCTGGTCTATAGTAGTACCACTATATAGGGAATAGGGCTCTGGTCTATAGTAGTACCACTATATAGGGAATAGGGCTCTGGTCTATAGTAGTACCACTATATAGGGAATAGGGCTCTGGTCTATAGTAGTACCACTATATAGGGAATAGGGCTCTGGTCTATAGTAGTACCACTATATAGGGAATAGGGCTCTGGTCTATAGTAGTACCACTATATAGGGAATAGGGCTCTGGTCTATAGTAGTACCACTATATAGGGAATAGGGCTCTGGTCTATAGTAGTACCACTATATAGGGAATAGGGCTCTGGTCTATAGTAGTACCACTATATAGGGAATAGGGCTCTGGTCTATAGTAGTACCACTATATAGGAATAGGGCTCTGGTCTATAGTAGTACCACTATATAGGGAATAGGGCTCTGGTCTATAGTAGTACCACTATATAGGGAATAGGGCTCTGGTCTATAGTAGTACCACTATATAGGGAATAGGGCACTGGTGTCAGGATTTGGCCAGGGTTGTTCCGGATTTTGGTCACTAGAAGCCCCCATTGTGCCTTTTGACCTTTTGTTTTCCCTTGATCCCCATTATTATTTGCACCTGTGCCTCGTTTCCCCTGATTGTATTTAAACCCTTTGTTTTCCTCAGTCCTTTGCTCTGTGTTTGTATGTTAGCACCCAGCCCTAGTACTCTGAGAACTCTTGTTGATCCCAGTGGACTCTCTTGTGGAATTCTGTTTTTTGTTCTTGTTTGTTTGTTTTTGAGTTTCTTTTGAGGCTTTTTGTGCTTTACCTTCCACCTTGTGGATTTACCTTTTTGTCTTGGAGGATTACCTTTGTTCTTGTGGAATTCCTTTTGAGGTTGTGGAGTTACATGTTTTCCTGAAGAACTTCACTTTTTACTTCATTAAATACACCGTGTCAAGTACTGCTGTGTCTGCCTCATCTTCTGGGTTCTGCCGACTATTCGTGTCTCAGTTGGTTAAGTGACTGTTTCTCACTCCGGAGACCCGGGTTCGTAACTGGGTCCTGACATCTGGTCTATAGTAGTACCACTATATAGAGAATAGGGTGCATTTGAGGATGCAAACTTAACATGATCTGTCATTTCCAATGAAACAGAAGCACCTGCTGTGAGTTCCTCTGGCTATATTTGTCATTATTCATTTCCTGTTCACCGACGGCCCTCTGGGTACTGTAGTTTGGCAGTGAATCAGCATTGGCCTATGGCCCAATTGGATGTGTAGTCCTTGCAATGGAAGAGACGTTTCTCCTCAGAGCTGAAGAATTGTGTGTGTGTGTGTGTGTGTGTGTGTGTGTGTGTGTGTGTGTGTGTGTGTGTGTGTGTGTGTGTGTGTGTGTGTGTGTGTGTGTGTGTGTGTGTGTGTGTGTGTGTGTGTGTGTGTGTGTGTGTGTGTGTGTGTGTGTGTGTGTGTGTGTGGACATAGTATACAGCTGGCTCTCAGTATTCTGAGCACATTATTCATTATTAATAACCTTCCTACCAACTCTGAATAACAGGGGGGATATGTGCCAGTGTGTGTTAGGAGCTAGGGTTTGGAGCTAGGGTTAGGGTTAGGAGCTAGGGTTAGAGTTAGGAGTTAGGGTTTGGAGTTAGGGTTAGGAGTTAGGGTTAGGAGTTAGGGGTTAGGAGTTAGGGGTTAGGAGTTAGGGGTTAGGAGTTAGGGGTTAGGAGTTAGGGTTAGGAGTTAGGGTTAGGAGTTAGGGTTAGGAGCTAGGGTTAGGAGCTAGGGTTAGGAGTTAGGGTTATGAGCTAGGGTTATGAGCTAGGGTTATGAGCTAGGGTTAGGAGCTAGGGTTATGAGCTAGGGTTATGAGCTAGGGTTAGAAGCTAGGCTTAGGAGCTAGGGTTAGGAGCTAGGTTTAGGGTTAGTAGCTAGGGTTAGGAGCTAGGGTTAGGGTTAGGAGTTAGGGTTAGGGTTAGGAGTTAGGGTTAGGAGCTAGGGTTAGGAGCTAGGGTTAGGGTTAGGAGCTAGGGTTAGGAGCTAGGTTAGAGCTAGAGTTAGGAGTTAGGTTAGGAGCTAGGGTTAGGTTAGGAGCCAGGTTAGGAGCTAGGGTTAGGAGCCAGGGTTAGGAGCTAAGGGTTAGAGTTAGGGTTAGGGTTAGGAGTTAGGGTTAGGAGCCAGGGTTAGGAGCTAGGGTTAGGGAGCCAGGGCTAGGGTTAGGAGCCAGGGTTAGAGCTAGGGTTAGGTTAAGAGCCAGGTTAGGAGCCAGGTTAGGGTTTAGGAGCTAGGTTAGGAGTTAGGGTTAGGGTTAGGAGCCAGAGTTAGGAGTTAGGGTTAGGAGCTAGGGTTAGGAGATATGGTTAGGAGCTAGGGTTAGGAGCTAGGGTTAGGAGCCAGGGTTAGGAGCTAGGGTTGGGAGCCAGAGTTGGGACCTAGGGTTAGGAGCTAGGGTTAGGCTTAGGAGTTAGGGTTAGGAGCTAGGGTTAGGAGTTGGGGTTAGGTTAGGAGCTAGGGTTATGAGCTAGGGTTAGGGTTAGGAGCTAGGGTTAGGAGCTAGGGTTAGGAGCTAGAGTTAGGAGTTAGGGTTAGGAGCTAGGGTTAGGGTTAGGAGCTAGGGTTAGGGTTAAGAGCTAGGGTTAGGAGCTAGGGTTAGGAGCTAGGGTTAGGGTTTAGGAGCTAGGGTTAGGAGCTAGGGTTAGGGTTAGGAGCTAGGGTTAGGAGCTAGGGTTAGGGTTAGGAGTTAGGGTTAGGAGTTAGGGTTATGAGCTAGGGTTAGGAGCTAGGGTTTGGAGCTAGGGTTATGAGCTAGGGTTAGAAGCTAGGCTTAGGAGCTAGGGTTAGGAGCTAGGTTTAGGGTTAGGAGTTAGGGTTAGTAGCTAGGGTTAGGAGCTAGGGTTAGGAGCTAGGGTTAGGGTTAGGAGTTAGAGTTGGGAGCTAGGGTTAGGAGCTAGGGTTAGGGTTAGGAGTTAGGGTTAGGAGTTAGGGTTAGGGTTAGGAGTTAGGGTTAGGAGCTAGGGTTAGGAGCTAGGGTTAGGAGCTAGGGTTAGGGTTAGGAGCTAGGGTTAGGAGCTAGGGTTAGGAGCTAGAGTTAGGAGTTAGGGTTAGGAGCTAGGGTTAGGGTTAGGAGCTAGGGTTAGGAGCTAGGGTTAGGTAAGAGTTAGGGTTAGGAGTTAGGGTTAGGAGCCAGGGTTAGGAGCCAGGGTTAGGTTAGGAGCCAGGGTTAGGAGCTAGGGTTAGGAGCTAGGTTAGGGTTAAGAGCTAGGGTTAGGAGCTAGGGTTAGGGTTTAGGAGCTAGGGTTAGGAGTTAGGGTTAGGTTAGGAGCTAGGGTTAGGAGCTAGAGTTAGGAGTTAGGGTTAGGAGCTAGGTTAGGAGCTAGGGTTAGGAGCTAGGGTTAGAGCTAGGGTTAGGAGCTAGGGTTAGGAGCTAGGGGGTTGGGAGCTAGGGTTGGGACCTAGGGTTAGGAGCTAGGGTTAGGGTTAGGAGCTAGGGTTAGGAGCTAGGGTTAGGGTTAGGAGTTAGGGTTAGGGTTAGGAGCTAGGGTTATGAGCTAGGGTTAGGTTAGGAGCTAGGGTTAGGAGCTAGGGGTTAGGAGCTAGAGTTAGGAGTTAGGGTTAGGAGCTAGGGTTAGGGTTAGGAGCTAGGGTTAGGAGCTAGGGTTAGGTTAAGAGCTAGGGTTAGGAGCTAGGTTAGAGCTAGGGGTTAGGGTTTAGGGAGCTAGGTTAGGAGTTAGGGTTAGGGTTAGGAGCTAGGGTTAGGAGTAGGAGAGGGTTAGGAGCTAGGGTTAGGAGCTAGGGTTAGAGCTAGGGTTAGGAGCTAGGGTTAGAGCTAGGGTTAGGAGCTAGAGTTAGGTAGGTTAGGGTTAGGGTT
>NW_025748346.1:0-36450 GCF_021184085.1 Oncorhynchus gorbuscha
TGGAAATACAAAATGGATTGTGCATGGTATACACACCTTTTAACCTCTAGTAACTCCCTATCCCGGGTCCGGGAGCGTAATCATCGACTGACACTAATTAGCATAACGCAACGGACATAAATATTCCTAGAAAATATTCCTATTCATGAAAATCACAAGTGAAATATATTGAGACACAGCTTAGCCTTTTGTTAATCACCCTGTCATCTCAGATTTTCAAAATATGCTTTACAGCCTATGCTAGACAAGCATTTGTGTAAGTTTATCGATAGCCTAGCATAGCATTTTGTCCAGCTAGCAGAAGGTAACTTGGTCACAGAAATCAGAAAAGCGATCAAATTAAATAGTTTACCTTTGATGAGCTTCGGATGTTTTCACTCACGAGACTCCCAGTTAGATAGCCAATGTTCCTTTTTTCCAAAAATATTATTTTTGTAGGTGAAATTGCTCCGTTTGTTCTTCATGTTTGGCTGAGAAATCGCCTGGAAATTGCAGTCACGAAAACGCCAAACAATATTCCAAATTAGCTCCATAATATCGACAGAAACATGGCAAACGTTGTTTATAATCAATCCTCAAGGTGTTTTTCAAATATCTATTCGATAATATTTCCACCGGGACAATTGGTTTTTCAGTAGGACCGATTGGAATAATGGCTACCTCTGTATTTTACGCTAGAATCACTCTGAGAGCCATCAGGTGACCACTTGCGCAATGTAGCCGCTTACTGTCATGTTTGTCATTTATTATCATGTCTTGTCCCTGTGCTCCCCATTCTGTTCGTTTCCCTCTGCTGGTCTTATTGGGTTCTTTCCCTCTTTCTATCCCTCTCTCTCCCCCTCCCCCCTCTCACTCTCTCGCTCTCTCTTCTCTCTATCGTTCCGTTCCTGCTCCCAGCTGTTCCTATTCCCCTAATCATCATTTAGTCTTCCCACACCTGTTCCCGATCCTTTCCCCTGATTAGAGTCCCTATTTATTCCTTTGTGTTCCGTTCCTGTCCCGTCGGTTCCTTGTTTAGTATTCACCATGCTGTGATTGCGTTTCGCCCTGTCCTGTCGTGTTTTTGCTGTGATTGTGTATCGCCCTGTCCTGTCGTGTTTTTTGCCTTCATCAGATGCTGCGTGTGAGCAGGTGTCTCTGTCTACTACGGCCTGCGCCTACCCAAAGCGACCTGCAGTCTGTGGCCGCTTCTCCAGTTATTCCCCTCTACAGACTAGAGGATTTCTGTTATTCCCTGTTTGGACTTAAATAAACTCTGTTTCTGTTAAGTCGCTTTTGGGTCCTCTTTCACCTGCATGACAGAAGGAACCGACCAAGGAATGGACCCAGCGACTTCAGACGCTCGTTACACTGCCGTCGAGATCCAAGGAGCCATGCTCGGCAGACACGAGCAGGAATTGTCTGCTGCTCGCCATGCCGTGGAGAACCTGGCCGCTCAGGTTTCCGACCTCTCTGGACAGTTCCAGAGTCTACGTCTCGTGCCACCTGTTACTTCCTGGCCTGCCGAGCCTCCAGAACCTAGGGTTAATAACCCACCTTGCTACTCCGGGCAGCCCACTGAGTGCCGCTCCTTTCTCACGCAGTGTGAGATTGTGTTCTCTCTCCAACCCAACACATACTCTAGAGAGAGAGCTCGGGTTGCTTACGTCATTTCACTCCTTACTGGCCGGGCTCGAGAATGGGGCACAGCTATCTGGGAGGCAAGGGCTGATTGCTCTAACAAATTCCAGAACTTTAAAGAGGAGATGATTCGGGTTTTTGACCGTTCAGTTTTTGGTGGGGAGGCTTCTAGGGCCCTGGCTTCCTTATGCCAAGGTGAACGGTCCATAACGGATTATTCTATTGAGTTTCGCACTCTTGCTGCCTCTAGTGAGTGGAACGAGCCGGCGCTGCTCGCTCGTTTTCTGGAGGGACTCCACGCAGTGGTTAAGGATGAGATTCTCTCCCGGGAGGTTCCTTCAGATGTGGACTCTTTGATTGCTCTCGCCATCCGCATAGAACGACGGGTAGATCTTCGTCACCGGGCTCGTGGAAGAGAGCTCGCATCAACGGTGTTTCCCTGCTCCGCATCGCAACCATCTCCCTCCTCTGGCTTTGAGACTGAGCCCATGCAGCTGGGAGGGATTCGCATCTCGAATAAGGAGAGGGAACGGAGGATCACCAACCGCCTGTGCCTCTATTGCGGAGTTGCTGGACATTTTGTTAATTCATGTCCAGTAAAAGCCAGAGCTCATCTGTAAGCGGAGGGCTACAGGTGAGCGCAACTACTCAAGTCTCTCCATCAAAGTCCTGTACTACTTTGTCGGTCCACCTACGCTGGACCGGTTCGGGTGCTACATGTAGTGCCTTGATAGACTCTGGGGCTGAGGGTTGTTTCATGGACGAAGCATGGGTTCGGAAACATGACATTCCTTTCAGAGAGTTAGAGAAGCCTACGCCCATGTTCGCCTTAGATGGTAGTCATCTTCCCAGTATCAGATTTGAGACACTACCTTTAACCCTCACAGTATCTGGTAACCACAGTGAGACTATTTCTTTTTTGATTTTCCGTTCACCGTTTACACCTGTTGTTTTGGGTCATCCCTGGCTAGTATGTCATAATCCTTCTATTAATTGGTCTAGTAATTCTATCCTATCCTGGAACGTTTCTTGTCATGTGAAGTGTTTAATGTCTGCCATCCCTCCCGTTTCTTCTGTCCCTACTTCTCAGGAGGAACCTGGCGATTTGACAGGAGTGCCGGAGGAATATCATGATCTGCGCACGGTCTTCAGTCGGTCCCGAGCCAACTCCCTTCCTCCTCACCGGTCGTATGATTGTAGTATTGATCTCCTTCCGGGGACCACTCCTCCTCGAGGTAGACTATACTCTCTGTCGGCTCCCGAACGTAAGGCTCTCGAGGATTATTTGTCTGTGTCTCTTGACGCCGGTACCATAGTGCCTTCTTCTTCTCCGGCCGGGCGGGGTTCTTTTTGTTAAGAAGAAGGACGGTACTCTGCGCCCCTGCGTGGATTATCGAGGGCTGAATGACATAACGGTTAAGAATCGTTATCCGCTTCCCCTTATGTCATCAGCCTTCGAGATTCTGCAGGGAGCCAGGTGCTTTACTAAGTTGGACCTTCGTAACGCTTACCATCTCGTGCGCATCAGAGAGGGGGACGAGTGGAAAACGGCGTTTAACACTCCGTTAAGGCATTTTGAGTACCGGGTTCTGCCGTTCGGTCTCGCCAATGCGCCAGCTGTTTTTCAGGCATTAGTTAATGATGTTCTGAGAGACATGCTGAACATTTTTGTTTTTGTCTATCTTGACGATATCCTGATTTTTCTCCGTCACTCGAGATTCATGTTCAGCACGTTCGACGTGTTCTACAGCGCCTTTTAGAGAATTGTCTCTACGTAAAGGCTGAGAAGTGCTCTTTTCATGTCTCCTCCGTTACTTTTCTCGGTTCCGTTATTTCCGCTGAAGGCATTCAGATGGATTCCGCTAAGGTCCAAGCTGTCAGTGATTGGCCCGTTCCAAGGTCACGTGTCGAGTTGCAGCGCTTTTAGGTTTCGCTAATTTCTATCGGCGTTTCATTCGTAATTTCGGTCAAGTTGCTGCCCCTCTCACAGCTCTTACTTCTGTCAAGACGTGTTTTAAGTGGTCCGGTTCCGCCCAGGGAGCTTTTGATCTTCTAAAAGAACGTTTTACGTCCGCTCCTATCCTCGTTACTCCTGACGTCACTAGACAATTCATTGTCGAGGTTGACGCTTCAGAGGTAGGCGTGGGAGCCATTCTATCCCAGCGCTTCCAGTCTGACGATAAGGTTCATCCTTGCGCTTATTTTCTCATCGCCTGTCGCCATCTGAGCGCAACTATGATGTGGGTAACCGTGAACTGCTCGCCATCCGCTTAGCCCTAGGCGAATGGCGACAGTGGTTGGAGGGGGCGACCGTTCCTTTTGTCGTTTGGACAGACCATAAGAACCTTGAGTACATCCGTTCTGCCAAACGACTTAATGCCCGTCAAGCTCGTTGGGCGTTGTTTTTCGCTCGTTTCGAGTTTGTGATTTCTTACCGTCCGGGTAGCAAGAACACCAAGCCTGATGCCTTATCCCGTCTGTTTAGTTCTTCTGTGGCTTCTACTGATCCCGAGGGATTCTTCCTTATGGGCGTGTTGTCGGGTTAACAGTCTGGGGAATTGAAAGACAGGTTAAGCAAGCACTCACGCACACTGCGTCGCCGCGCGCTTGTCCTAGTAACCTCCTTTTCGTTCCTGTTTCCACTCGTCTGGCTGTTCTTCAGTGGGCTCACTCTGCCAAGTTAGCTGGTCATCCCGGTGTTCGAGGCACTCTTGCGTCTATTCGCCAGCGCTTTTGGTGGCCGACTCAGGAGCGTGACACGCGCCGTTTCGTGGCTGCTTGTTCGGACTGCGCGCAGACTAAGTCGGGTAACTCTCCTCCTGCCGGTCGTCTCAGACCGCTCCCCATTCCTTCTCGACCATGGTCTCACATTGCCTTAGACTTCATTACCGGTCTGCCTTTGTCTGCGGGGAAGACTGTGATTCTGACGGTTGTCGATAGGTTCTCTAAGGCGGCACATTTCATTCCCCTCGCTAAACTTCCTTCCGCTAAGGAGACGGCACAAATCATTATTGAGAATGTATTCAGAATTAATATATAATAATAATAATATATGCCATTTAGCAGACGCTTTTATCCAAAGCGACTTACAGTCATGTGTGCATACATTCTACGTATGGATTCATGGCCTCCCGTTAGACGCCGTTTCAGACAGAGGCCCGCAATTCACGTCACAGTTTTGGAGGGAGTTCTGTCGTTTGATTGGTGCGTCCGTCAGTCTCTCTTCCGGGTTTCATCCCCAGTCTAACGGTCAAGCAGAGAGGGCCAATCAGACGATTGGTCGCATACTACGCAGCCTTTCTTTCAGAAACCCTGCGTCTTGGGCAGAACAGCTCCCCTGGGCAGAATACGCTCACAATTCGCTTCCTTCGTCTGCTACCGGGTTATCTCCGTTTCAGAGTAGTCTGGGTTACCAGCCTCCTCTGTTCTCATCCCAGCTTGCCGAGTCCAGCGTTCCCTCCGCTCAAGCGTTTGTCCAACGTTGTGAGCGCACCTGGAGGAGGGTGAGGTCTGCACTTTGCCGTTACAGGGCACAGACGGTGAGAGCCGCCAATAAACGCAGGATTAAGAGTCCAAGGTATTGTTGCGGCCAGAGAGTGTGGCTTTCCACTCGCAACCTTCCTCTTACGACAGCTTCTCGTAAGTTGACTCCGCGGTTCATTGGTCCGTTCCGTGTCTCCCAGGTCGTCAATCCTGTCGCTGTGCGACTGCTTCTTCCGCGACATCTTCGTCGCGTCCATCCTGTCTTCCATGTCTCCTGTGTTAAGCCCTTTCTTCGCACCCCGTTCGTCTTCCCTCCCCCTCCCGTCCTTGTCGAGAGCGCACCTATTTACAAGGTACATAAGATCATGGACATGCGTTCTCGGGGACGGGGTCACCAATACTTAGTGGATTGGGAGGGTTACGGTCCTGAGGAGAGGAGTTGGGTTCCGTCTCGGGACGTGCTGGACCGTTCACTCATCGATGATTTCCTCCGTTGCCGCCAGGATTCCTCCTCGAGTGCGCCAGGAGGCGCTCGGTGAGTGGGGGTACTGTCATGTTTGTCATTTATTATCATGTCTTGTCCCTGTGCTCCCCATTCTGTTCGTTTCCCTCTGCTGGTCTTATTGGGTTCTTTCCCTCTTTCTATCCCTCTCTCTCCCCCTCCCCTCTCACTCTCTCGCTCTCTCTTCTCTCTATCGTTCCGTTCCTGCTCCCAGCTGTTCCTATTCCCCTAATCATCATTTAGTCTTCCCACACCTGTTCCCGATCCTTTCCCCTGATTAGAGTCCCTATTTATTCCTTTGTGTTCCGTTCCTGTCCCGTCGGTTCCTTGTTTAGTATTCACCATGCTGTGATTGCGTTTCGCCCTGTCCTGTCGTGTTTTTGCTGTGATTGTGTATCGCCCTGTCCTGTCGTGTTTTTTGCCTTCATCAGATGCTGCGTGTGAGCAGGTGTCTCTGTCTACTACGGCCTGCGCCTACCCGAAGCGACCTGCAGTCTGTGGCCGCTTCTCCAGTTATTCCCCTCTACAGACTAGAGGATTTCTGTTATTCCCTGTTTGGACTTAAATAAACTCTGTTTCTGTTAAGTCGCTTTTGGGTCCTCTTTCACCTGCATGACACTTACGGGTATTCTTCAACATAAATGCGTAAAACTACGTCACAATGCTGTAGACACCTTGGGGAATACGGAGAAAAAGTAATCTGGTTGATAGCCCATTCACTGCTCAATAGGGACGCATTGGAACGCAGAGCTTTCAAAAGATGAGTCACTTCCGGATTGGATTTTTCTCAGGCTTTCGCCTGCAATATCAGTTCTGTTAATACTCACAGACAATATTTTTACAGTTTTGGAAACTTTAGGGTGTTTTCCACCCTAAGCCGTCAATTATATGCATATTCTAGCATCTTGTCCTGACAAAATATCCCGTTTACTACGGGAACGTTATTTTTCCAAAAATGAAAATACTGCCCCCTAGTCACAAAAGGCTAAGGATATGAAAAAATATTTTATCTAACAAAACAACACTTCATGTTATCTCTGGGACCCTTTGGATTATAAATCAGAGCAAGATTTCAGCATGTAAGTACACATTTCACCTTCAGAGGTGAATTTATCGAACCTATCATGGTGAAAAAGTGTTTTGTTGTTAGGAGCTCTCCTCAAACAATAGCATGGCATTTTTTTCGCAGTAATAGCTACTGTAAATTGGACAGTGCAGTTATATTAACAATAATTTATGTTTTCAGCAGATATTTGTTGTTTCTTTAAAATCTGCGATCTTGACATAACGCACTGCATGATTTACAACTGCTCCATTGACGGAACACCAATCCTTGCTCTTCCACTCATTCACCAACACCTCAAGTCCTCAGGATCATAAACCCTTCTGATACTCATACAGCACATTTGGTGTGATAGGATTTGTGGACCACTATAAAAAAAATGTTTAAGATAATTATTGAATTTTAAAGGTCTTTCAAATAGAAATGACAAAATACTCAAAAGTCATTGAAAAACTGTTTTTCAACGGCATGTAACAGAAATATAGCCCATCTCTTACTGCATTAGTGTAATGTGTAAATTGTTCTTACCCATCTAATAAATAAACCTCAAGTCAGATATTTCTAATGTTTTAAATAAGAACATCTACTCCATTCTATCAAATGCCTTGGGTAGACATGGGTACGAGGCGAATCCGAGCTACTGTATTTCAAAGCCTAATATGGAAAATATAATTGATAATTTATTGATTTTTCTCATACAACTCCTCCAGAAACCTTTCATTCAAATGGAAAACATCTTCCAAGTGTTTACAGTGAGTGCTGAGGAATTTCAGAATGATGAGAATCCCATTCTGGAACAAGAACAGACAGGTAAGATAAGTGTTGACATGAAAGGCGTTCAGCAAGACAAACACCATTGTTATCTAAAAAAAAGCTAAGAAATTCAATTTATTTTCTGTAACCATGAACATTGGCTAACAGTAGCTAACAGTCTGAGAAGGATGTGAGTAACAACGAAAGTAACTGTTTTGGGTCTAAACTGCCACTACAAATAACAATGTGATGATTGAATCTCTTAATACATGTAGTAAGAACAGCAAAATCATTTTCAAGTTGAACATTGTCGCTAAAATGCCACAGTAACCCCTACAAAAATGAGCTATTTGCGACTTCACAGTAATATTTTTGCATGTTCATTCAACCCATTCAACTGAAATTGTTGAACTATTGAGCCTTTTCAAATTGACAACAATACTGTGTTTTGAGCTGTGATGAATCTCTCTTGGACAAGTAACATAAATAGTACTAGCACTTGTTGAACGACTGTGGGATGTGATGACTAACAAGGAACTTTGTTCCAGTATGCAGACTTTTCATCACTGATCATATGTACAAATCACAATTTCACAGGAGCTCTCATCTTCTGAATTTTAAACTTGCCTGGAAATGGTGGATAGTTTCCATTTAGGGGGGTTGACACATCACTAGTCTTCATAGTATACCCTTACAGAAAAAACACATGATTTCATATGTGGAAAATCCCATGAAAATGGTATTTCACATGTGAAATCATATGAAACCATATAGTTTTGGAACACTTCACATGTGATGATATTTGTCACGTTGGTATGATGGATCGGGAGACAGGCGCAGGAATGCGTAATAGGGTTTTATTTCACCCAAATTACAGCGTGCCATGTAAAGGCACGGGGACGAAGACCAAACAAACACGTGTAGAAAATACAGGGTTTGAAACCCAAACAAAAGAGCGAGCAGTACCTTGAATATATACACAAGCGCACAATGATACCACACGGGACGAGATCCATAATCATCTGAGCAATACATGTGACACGAAAGCCATAACACAGCACAGGTACTCACATGCACCAACGGACATTGGAACAATAATCGACATCCCAATGGTGAAACAAAGGGCACATTTATACAAATACCAAAAGTGGGAATGGGGACCAGGTGTGTGTAATGACACAGTTCCGGGGGGGATCTGTGACAATCTTTCACATGTGGATATGGGGATTTTCACGTGATCACATAAACTTTCACATGTTGATTCGAAATTTCACATGATGCTCTGCAAATAAAAATGAGCCTGTAGGATGTACCCAGAAAGTAACAGTATGTACTCTACCAACAACTTTTTACCTGAGGCTAGGGTTTCAGAGACGGACAAACAGATCTTGAATATCTTATTGTATAACAACTTTTTTCACTAATGTTGCAGAGATACCACAACTCAAACAAGTTCTGGAGGATATGAATGAGAGACACTCAAAGACTGCAGTTAAAGACTATATATCTGGAGTCTATGGGATCCTCTCCTTGATCAAAGCGGCCAACTCCAACGACTCGACGATGGTATGACATGCAAAAATCTATCTAGTGAAAGTAAGTCGTGAATGAATTGTCCTTCTTTGATTTTGTGTCTTAGGTTGAGATGAAATCAAACATGTACCAACTGCTAAAGGATTCACTGGAGGAGCAGCTTTCTACCATCACATCCCTCTTGACAAAACATTACAACGACCTTAAAAAACTCCTGTCAGAGGGAGTTGCCAAGTCAAAAAAATCATGCTTGCAGATTGCCAAGGAGAAAGTAATCACACCAGAGGCAGTGAGTTTAAGCTAACTGAAAATCATGTTTATATACTCTATGTACAGTAGCTAGTTATCTTATCTCTTGTGATACCTATCAAAGCAATTCGGCATGTCTACACTTTGTCAGAGTCCCGGCAGAAGGCTAGACATGCTGAAAGCATCAGAGTTTTATGCATGTTGTTCCATTGAACAATTCAATAATTCATATTTTAATTGCAAGAAGAGTGCATTCGTCCTTCTTGTTTTTGATAGAATATGCTAATATTTTTCCATTGTCAAATTCTTTTTAGAAAAAGGATGGCAGAGGATACCATCGTACATTGTCATCTTTATGTAGGAATAAGGGGTTCTGTAGGTCAACAAATGGAGACATCACAGACCTCAACAAAACGTTGGCTGAATCTATGTACACTGCCATAAATGAGAAATTTGCTGTAATTTTCCCGTAAGTACTATTCTCACAGAGCCAATTATTCTTTCACATTAGTCAATTCATTATCCCTATTTGAATAAAGGACAACTAATGGTGTGGTTATAATTTATTGTTTCAAAGAAATGCTGGAACAACAGGAGAATCAATCTATGAGAAGATCTGCAACTTCAGCATCATCTCAGACAACATGGCCAAGGAGTGGGAGAACAGCCCCATGTCTCTGTATCTGATGTTTCTCACCACCGAGGTATAGTGGGGTGATTTGTCCTTGGCACACTGCAAGCATGATATATTTGACTAGATAGTGTCATTTTCCTGAAGGAAATGTTGTGCTTGCTTTAGCTTTCCAAAAGTATTTTTATGGTAGTAGAAAAGCAAATGTGTTTTAGTAGAAGTAGTGACTGTATTTGTAGTAGTCGGGTAGCTTTTAGTGGAATGCAACAGAGGTTGCCAACCTTTGTTGCTTGGAGCGTGTTTATGGCTTTGTAAGCTTCTTACTGTAACTACAATGGTTGTAATGGGTCCTAGGTGTAGCTGGTGTAGAGAATCAGGCGCAGGACTGCAGATATGAGTAATCAACATACTTTTACTCAAACTGTCAAATAAACAAAGTAACAAATACACGCACACCATCACATACTGAAAATACAACAAACAATCACTCACAAAAAAACATGGGGGAACATAGGGTTAAATAATGAACCAGTAATTGTGGGATTGAAATCAGGTGTGTAAAACAAAGACAAAACAAATGGAAAATGAAAAGTGGTGGCTAGAAGGCCGGTGACGCTGAACGCCGCCCAAACAAGGAGAGGGACTGACTTCGGCGGAAGTCCTGACAATGGTGCTCTCACAGTGAAAAGTTTAGCTACTATCATAATGTCAGGCATTATCCAGTCCATTGAATCAGCATGTGTTGTGGGTGTGACTTTTTTACCAAGATGCTACAGCGAGTAAGAGAAATTAGCTGCACCTAGTTAATTGATTACCCTATCCAGTGTGCGGGGAATTTTGGGAATATGCCATGGCCCAGCTGCCCACTAGCAAACTCACTTTCGTAAATTCAGTGGTAGTTGAAATAGCCTAGTGATTGTAGCGTAGTAGTAGTAGTAGTAGCAGTAGTAGAAGTAGTAGTAGTACTTATTTTTATTTATTTAACTGTCATGCTGGTATAAAGGATTTGGAGACAGGCGCAGGAATACATAATCTGAGTTTTTAATACACCCAAAACAAACACGTATAGAAAACACTGGGATGTACCCAAACAAAAGAGCAAGGGTAAACCTCTTAGAACGACATGGGACGAGACCCGTAATACACACTGCACAAAACACGCAGCACAGAAGCCAAGACAACGCATAGGTACTCACACGACCAACGGACATGGGAACAATAATCGACAGCCCAATGGGGAAACAAAGGGCACATTAATACAAATACAATCAGTGAGGAATTGTAACCAGATGTGCATAATGACACAGTTCAGTGCAGCCTAGAAGGCCGGTGACATCGACCTCCGGAACTGGTGGACAGAATGAGCAGCAGTACCGGGGGATTCATGACATTAACCTTTCTTTAACTAGACAAGTTAGTTGAGAAGAAATTCTTATTTGCAACGACGGCAGAGCCACATCAAAAATACTGAACAAAATGTTGAATGCAAAATCTGGAGTGTTGGTCCCATGTTTCATGAGCTGAAATAAAAGATAACAGAAATGTTCCATATGCCAAAATGCTTACTTGCCCAAAATGTTGTGCATACATTTGTTTAATGAGCATTTCTCCTTTGGCAAGATAATCCATCCACTTGACAGGTGTGGAATATCAAGAAGCTGATTAAACAGCATGATACTTACACAGGTGTGGATTTTGCTGGGGACAATAAAAGGCCACTTTAAAATGTGCAGTTTTGTCACATAACACAATGCCACAGATATGTCAAGTTTTGAGGGAGCGTAGAATTGGCATGCTGACTGCAGAAATGTCCACCACAACTGTCGCCAGAGAATTTGATGTTCATTTCTCTACCTTAAGCCAACGTTGTTTTTGAGAATTTGGCAGTACGTCCAACCATTCTCACAACTGCAGACCACATGTATGGCGTTGTTTGGCAGAGCAATTTCCTGATGTCAACGTTGTGAACAGAGTGCCCCATGGTGGCGGTGGGGTTATGGTTTGGGCAGATATAAGCTACGGACAACAAATACAATTGCATTTTATCAATTGCAATTTGAATGCGCCGAGATACCGTGACGAGATACCGTGACGAGATTCTGAGGCCCAATGTCGTGCCATTCATCCGCTACCATCACCTCATGTTTCAGCATGGTGATGCACGGCCCCATGTCGCAAGGATCTCTACACAATTCCTGGAAGCTAAAAATGTCCTATTTCTTCACCAGACATGTCACCCATTGAGCATGTCTGGGATGAGCTGAATCAAAGTGTACAACAGCATGTTCCAGTTCCTGCCAATATCCAGCAACTTCGCACAGCCATTGAAGAGGAGTGGGACAACATTCCACAGGTCACAATCAACAGCCTGATCAACACAATGCGAAGGAGATGTGTCGCGTTGCATGACGCAAATGGACATCACACCAAATACTGTGACCAACCGATACATATCTGTATTCCCTGTCATGTGTGAAATCTATAGATTAGGATTTCAATTGACACATTTCCTTATATGAACTGTAACTCAGTAAAATCTCTGAAATTGTTGCATGTTGGGTTTGTTATCATTCAGTATAGTTGATAGAATTTCAATTAAAAGTAAAAATTACTAACAAATATATTTTCACAATGAGTGAGACATAAGGTAATACAGTAACATTTTACATCAAGTTCTTAAACATGTAATATTTTTGTGATTATAAGTATAGCGACATTGTTGTTACATAGGACTTGTGACATGTGTATGTACAGTAGTAACAAAAACGTTTAGCTCATTACTATGCAATTAAAATGAAATTACCACAGTACTATGTAACAGCATAGTACAGCATGTTTGTCCAAAAGTAATTTGTTTTATTACACAGGAACAATAATAGTTTAATGTTCAGTGAGAATGCTATTAGTAACAACATTTTGCTGTTAAGTGTCAACTCATGACGAAATTGCAAGCATTTAAAAAAAACAGTCTGTTTTAGATTGAAATTTGAGGTGGGGTTTTGCCGAGCTTACTTTAAACAGTTGAGCAGTAGTGGGCCAAAGTCAGAAATGTGGAAACTTCTAGAGTGGTCTTGCTAAAGCAAGGCACATAAATTATAAGAGAAAAATGCGCCTGAATAAAATATCTTCTCCATCCCAAAGGAAAATGTTTTGAAGGATAAACTAAAACGAGATGTCGTCCTGAGGAAGAAAGTGATTTATGAATCTCTGACTGACGAAGTCAAGACCATAATGTGCCCATGTTATGAGGGTGAGTCACCAGTTTGATTATGATGAACTAAGAATCTTTAGACAGCAAGATTTTAATAAAGTTAATAACGAACCTTCTAATTACGTATTTGATTATTTAAACCTAGCTGTGATTACTTCATTTCAATCTATGTTTTTTATTTTAGATGTCATTATGACTATTGTATTGAAGAGGATAATACATGCACTGAGTGTAGAAAACAGATCCATGCTCTTTCCATGACATAGACTGACCAGGTGAATGCTATGATCCTTTATTGGTGTCACTTGTTAAATCCACTTCAATCAGTGTAGATGAAGGGGAGGAGACAGGTTAAAGAAGGACTTTTAAGGCTTGAGAAAATTGAGTCATGATTGTTCCATTCAGGGTGAATGGGCAAGACAAAATATTTAAGTGCCTTTGAACAGGGTATGGTAGTAGGTGCAAGGCACACCGGTTTGAGTGTGTATTAAGAATGGTCCACCACTCAAAGGACATCCAGCCAACTTGACACAACTGTAGGAAACATTGGAGTCAACCTTTGTCCAGAATCCCTGTGGAACTTTTTCAACACCTTGTAGTGTCCATGTCCTGATTAATTGAGGCTCTTGTTCCTAATGTTTTGTACACTCAGTGTATGTACCATGTATAATAGATTATCTCATGTTCACAAACAACAATTATTGTGTGTTTTAAGAGGCTTCAAACATATCTGGAAAGGGAACCTTGACGAAGACTCAGGAACTGCTGGTCCAGCACATCGACTCATCGAAAAACATGTTTGCCAATGCTCAGAAAAAGATGTTGGAAGGTTTTGAGAACCTAATGGTTTGTTGCTTTTATTTCACCATTAAAATTATAAATAAACAATTATAAATCAATAGCAAAAAGACATGAAATAGTGATCAGACTACATTTGATGTGTTATAGGAATACATAGAGCAGATGCTGAGAACCGAACTACTGGAGTCATTGAAGCGGTCCCTGAAGACCCCTAACAGTTTATCTCTCCCAGGTAAATGACAAGTTGCTCTATTCTTAACTTAGCCCTGTTATGTTCTATATCTCCTACCTGACTTCTGACTGAAGGTTATGCTTGTGATTTACTTCAGATGTCAGTGAGCAGTTGAAAAACATGGAGACCTACAAGATGTTGGCTCTAAGAGATCGCACAAGCCAAATCTGACTGTTGAGAAGAGTCATAAAGCAGAAGTAGTGACATGATGGTAAACCATTCAAAACCCTTGGCTATAAAAATATATATACTCAATGTGTTGATCCTTTACATATTCTATACTCAATGTGTTGATCCTTTACATATTCTATACTCAATGTGTTGATCCTTTACATATTCTATACTCAATGTGTTTATCCTTTACATATTCTATACTCAATGTGTTTATCCTTTACATATTCTATACTCAATGTGTTGATCCTTTACATATTCTATACTCAATGTGTTTATCCTTTACATATTCTATACTCAATGTGTTGATCCTTTACATATTCTATACTCAATGTGTTGATCCTTTACATATTCTATACTCAATGTGTTTATCCTTTACATATTCTATACTCAATGTGTTGATCCTTTACATATTCTATACTCAATGTGTTGATCCTTTACATATTCTATACTCAATGTGTTGATCCTTTACATATTCTATACTCAATGTGTTTATCCTTTACATATTCTATACTCAATGTGTTGATCCTTTACATATTCTATACTCAATGTGTTTATCCTTTACATATTCTATACTCAATGTGTTTATCCTTTACATATTCTATACTCAATGTGTTTATCCCTTACATATTCTATACTCAATGTGTTGATCCCTGACATATTCTATACTCAATGTGTTTACATATTCTATACTCAATGTGTTGATCCCTGACATATTCTATACTCAATGTGTTTATCCCTGACATATTCTATACTCAATGTGTTTATCCTTTACATATTCTATACTCAATGTGTTGATCCCTGACATATTCTATACTCAATGTGTTGATCCCTGACATATTCTATACTCAATGTGTTGATCCCTTACATATTCTATACTCAATGTGTTTATCCTTTACATATTCTATACTCAATGTGTTGATCCCTGACATATTCTATACTCAATGTGTTTATCCCTTACATATTCTATACTCAATGTGTTGATCCCTGACATATTCTATACTCAATGTGTTGATCCCTGACATATTCTATACTCAATGTGTTGATCCCTGACATATTCTATACTCAATGTGTTGATCCCTGACATATTCTATACTCAATGTGTTGATCCCTGACATATTCTATACTCAATGTGTTTATCCCTGACATATTCTATACTCAATGTGTTGATCCCTGACATATTATATACTCAATGTGTTTATCCCTGACATATTCTATACTCAATGTGTTTATCCCTGACATATTCTATACTCAATGTGTTTATCCCTGACATATTCTATACTCACAATGTGTTTATCCCTGACATATTCTATACTCAATGTGTTTATCCCTGACATATTCTATACTCAATGTGTTGATCCCTGACATATTTTATACTCAATGTAAACAAATAAATTGGTATTATTTTGTTGGGTAACTGATCGGCACTCAGAACTCATTAAGAGGTTGCTTCTATCTTCAATATAATCATTCATTCAGAAGGTTATACACAAAATGGTGCAGTTTGAGGCCATGTGGTGGAGAGTGATCAAATCAAATGAAATCTTATTTGTCACATACACATGGTTAGCAGATGTTAATGCGAGTGTAGCGAAATGCTTGTGCTTCTAGTTCCGACAATGCAGTAATAACCAACAAGTAATCTAACTAACAATTCCTAAACTACTGTCTTATACACAGTGTAAGGGGATAAGGAACATGTACATAAGGATATATGAATGAGTGATGGTACAGAGCAGCATAGGCAAGATACAATAGATGGTGTCGAGTACAATATATACATATGAGATGAGTATGTAAACAAAGTGGCATAGTTAAAGTGGCTAGTGATACATGTATTACAAAAGGATGCAGTCGATGATATAGAGTACAGTATATACGTATGCATATGAGATGAATAATGTAGGGTAAGTAACATTATATAAGGTAGCATTGTTTAAAGTGGCTAGTGATATATTTACATCATTTCCCATCAATTCCCATTATTAAAGTGGCTGGAGTTGAGTCAGTGTGTTGTGAGTGTGTTGGCAGCAGCCACTCAATATTAGTGGTGGCTGTTTAACAGTCTGATGGCCTTGAGATAGAAGCTGTTTTTCAGTCTCTCGGTCCCAGCTTTGATGCACCTGTACTGACCTCGCCTTCTGGATGATAGCGGGGTGAACAGGCAGTGGCTCGGGTGGTTGATGTCCTTGATGATCTTTATGGCCTTCCTGTAACATCGGGTGGTGTAGGTGTCCTGGAGGGCAGGTAGTTTGCCCCCGGTGATGCGTTGTGCAGACCTCACTACCCTCTGGAGAGCCTTACGGTTGAGGGCGGAGCAGTTGCCGTACCAGGCGGTGATACAGCCCGCCAGGATGCTCTCGATTGTGCATCTGTAGAAGTTTGTGAGTGCTTTTGGTGACAAGCCAAATTTCTTCAGCCTCCTGAGGTTGAAGAGGCGCTGCTGCGCCTTCTTCACAATGCTGTCTGTGTGAGTGGACCAATTCAGTTTGTCTGTGATGTGTATGCCGAGGAACTTAAAACTTGCTACCCTCTCCACTACTGTTCCATCGATGTGGATAGGGGGGTGTTCCCTCTGCTGTTTCCTGAAGTCCACAATCATCTCCTTAGTTTTGTTGATGTTGAGTGTGAGGTTATTTTCCTGACACCACACTCCGAGGGCCCTCACCTCCTCCCTGTAGGCCGTATCGTCGTTGTTGGTAATCAAGCCTACCACTGTTGTGTCGTCCGCAAACTTGATGATTGAGTTGGAGGCGTGCGTGGCCACGCAGTCGTGGGTGAACAGGGAGTACAGGAGAGGGCTCAGAACGCACCCTTGTGGGGCCCCAGTGTTGAGGATCAGCGGGGAGGAGATGTTGTTGCCTACCCTCACCCCCTGGGGGCGGCCCGTCAGGAAGTCCAGTACCCAGTTGCACAGGGCGGGGTCGAGACCCAGGGTCTCAAGCTTGATGACGAGCTTGGAGGGTACTATGGTGTTGAATGCCGAGCTGTAGTCGATGAACAGCATTCTCACATAGGTATTCCTCTTGTCCAGGTGGGTTAGGGCAGTGTGCAGTGTGGTTGAGATTGCATCGTCTGTGGACCTATTTGGGCGGTAAGCAAATTGGAGTGGGTCTAGGGTGTCCGGTAGGGTGGAGGTGATATGGTCCTTGACTAGTCTCTCAAAGCACTTCATGATGACGGAAGTGAGTGCTACAGGGCGGTAGTCATTTAGCTCAGTTACCTTAGCTTTCTTGGGAACAGGAACAATGGTGGCCCTCTTGAAGCATGTGGGAACAGCAGACTGGTATAGGGATTGATTGAATATGTCCGTAAACACACCGGCCAGCTGGTCTGCGCATGCTCTGAGGGCGCGGCTGGGGATGCCGTCTGGGCCTGCAGCCTTGCGAGGGTTAACACGTTTAAATGTTTTACTCACCTCGCTGCAGTGAAGGAGAGACCGCATGTTTTCGTTGCAGGCCGTGTCAGTGGCACTGTATTGTCCTCAAAGCGGGCAAAAAAGTTATTTAGTCTGCCTGGGAGCAAGACATCCTGGTCCGTGACTGGGCTGGATTTCTTCCTGTAGTCCGTGATTGACTGTAGACCCTGCCACATGCCTCTTGTGTCTGAGCCGTTGAATTGAGATTCTACTTTGTCTCTGTACTGATGCTTAGCTTGTTTGATAGCCTTGCGGAGGGAATAGCTGCACTGTTTGTATTCGGTCATGTTACCAGACACCTTGCCCTGATTAAAAGCAGTGGTTCGCGCTTTCAGTTTCACGCGAATGCTGCCATCAATCCACGGTTTCTGGTTAGAGAATGTTTTAATCGTTGCTATGGGAACGACATCTTCAACGCACGTTCTAATGAACTCGCACACCGAATCAGCATATTCGTCAATATAGTGATGTGGGCGCTGGAGATGGGGGTGTGAACAGATGGGTCTGGGCAGATGTTATGTAGTTGTCGTTTGTATGTGTATGTTTGGTATTGTTTATAAAGATAAAATAAAATCGTTAAAAAATGTAAATAAGGAAAAATGACAAGCTTGCAACACGCATCTGATTTTAGGATTTATTTGATTTATTTTGTTTAGAATTTTCCTTGTAACCACAACGTCACAAATAATTGAACACACACAACACTTGGTCAAAACATTTCTTTATTGAAGACGATTATAAATAATGTTGGTATTAATTTATTTTGATCCAAAGCCACAAATGAGTGAGTCACTCAGCTTTATGCCAACAAATATAGCTTTATGCTGTGAAATAACCTACTAAATAGGCCAAGCCTAAACTAATATATTAAGTTGCCTAAATAAACTAGTGCCTTACATAAATAAGTGAAGTAGCTTAATCAGTGAAGTAGAAGGACCCCGTGTTTCAGAAAATCACTTTATAGAGAGGCAATGACACTTTCACACTGTAGTAAATAAAGCCAGTTCGTTATTTAGAATGATTTCTTTCTGTTTTTAGAGACAGATGTTGCAGTCAATTAAACTCGTTTTTCAACCACTCCTCAAATGTATTGTTAACAAACTATAGTTTTGGCAAATCTGTTATGACACCTACTTTGTGCATGACACAAGTCATTTTTCCAACAATTGTTTACAGACAAATTATTTGACTTATAATTTACTGCATCACAAATCCAGTAGGTCATAAGTTTACATACACTAAGTTGACTGATTTTAAACAGCTTGTACAAATCCAGAAAATTCTGTCATGGCTTTAGAAGCTTCTAATAGGCTTGACATCATTTGAATCAATTGGAGGTGTATTTGTGGATGTATTTCAAAACCTACATTCAAACTCAGTGCCTCTTTGCTTGACATCATGGGGAAATCAAAAGAAATCAGCCAAGACCTCAGAAAAGAATTGGACACCTCCACAAGTCTGGTTCATCCTTGGGAGCAATTTCCAAATGCCTGAAGGTACCACGTTCATCTGTACAAACAATAGTACGCAAGTATATACACCATGGAACCCCGCAGCCATCATACCACTTGGGAAGGAGACGTGTTCTGTCTCCGAGAGATTAACATAATTTGGTGAGAAAAGAGCAAACCAATCCCAGAACAACAGCAAAGGACCTTGTGAAGATGCTGGAGTTAACAGGTACAAAAATATCTATATCCACAGTAAAAACGAGTCCTATATCGAAGGCCGCTTAGCAAGGAAGAACCCACTGCTCCAAAACCGCCATAAAAAAGCCAGACTATGGTTTGCAACTGCACATGGTGACAAAGATTGTACTTTTTGGAGAAATGTTCTCTGGTCTGATGAAACAAAAATAGAACTGTTTGGCCATAATGACCATTGTTATGTTTGGAGGAAAAAGGGGGATGCTTGCAAGCCGATGAACATTCCATCCGTAAAGCACGGGGGTGGCAGCATCATGTTATAATGGTGCATTGCTGCAGGAGGGACTGGTGCACTTCACAAAATAGATGGCATCATGAGGCGAGAAAATGATGTGTATATATTGAAGCAACATCTCAAGACATCAGGAAGTTAAAGCTTGGTCACAAATGGGTCTTCCAAATGGACAATGACCCCAAGCATACTTCCAAAGTTGTGGCAAAATGGCTTAAGGACAACAAAGTCAAGGTATTGGAGTGGCCATCACAAAGCCCTGACCTCAATCCTATAGAAAATGTGTGGGCAGAACTGAAAATATTGTGCGAGCAAGGAGGCCTACAAACCTGACTCAGTTACACCAGCTCTGCCAGGAGGAATGGGCCAAAATTCACCCAACTTATTGTGGGAAGCTTGTGGAAGGCTACCCGTAACGTTTGACCCAAGTTAAACAATTTAAAGGCAATGCTACCAAATACTAATTGAGTGTATGTAAACTTCCAACCCACTGGGAATGTGATGAAAGAAATAATAGCAGAAAATAAATCATTCTCTCTACTGTTGATTCAAACATTTCACGTTCTTAAAATAAAGTTATTTCTTTCTGTTTTTAGAGACAGATGTTGCAGTCAATTAAACTCGTTTTTCAACCACTCCTCAAATTATAGTTTTGGCAAGTTTTGACCTAAGGCAGGGAATATTTACTAGTATTAAATGTCAGGAATTGTGAAAACTGAGTTTAAATGTATTTGGCTAAGGTGTATGTAAACTTCTGACTTCAACTGTAGCTAGCTAGCAGCAATTATGCAGTAATTATCTTAGCAAAAGACTGCAGAGCAGTGTTCAAACCTGAGGAATATATCAACTGTTCATAATAGTATAAACATCTATGGAATTATACAGTATAACATACTGTATTTAACAATCCATTGGGTGGTATGTGCCCTGGACAGAGAGAATTGGACAGCACCATCAGAGGGAGATTAGAGGGGGGCTGAACATAGGCTGATAGAAACATCAGGGGTAATGGAGTGAGGAACCTGTTATCCAGGGAGTTCTGCTTCTTCAGGATGTCTAATTTATTTATTTAACCTTTATTACCTATGCAAGTCAGTTAAGAACAAATTCTAATTTTCAATGACAGCCTAGGAACAGTGGGTTACCTGCCTTGTTCAGAAGCAGATTGACAGATTTTACCATTGCAGCTCAGGGATTCGAACTTGCAACCTTTCTGTTATTAGCCCAGCGCTCTATCCACTAGGCTACCCTGCTACCCATAAGCACCTCACTCTCTCCTCAGAGGTCTTTCTGTACCAAAGATGTGAAAAATTGGAGACAGTAAGAGATGTGAAGTATAAAACACAGTAGTTGATGTGAATTATAGAAGATAGTAAGAGATGTGAATTATAGAAGATAGTAAGAGATGTGAAATATAGGAGATAGTAAGAGAAGAGAAGTGTCATGACGTTGCCCTCTTTGGGTGTGGCAAGCCCCATCCCCCTCCCTGCCTCCCCCTTTCCTCCTTCAACTCGGCTGCTGTGGTCAGAGAGACGTCATAAATTCCTGAGGTTCTCCTCATGGACACACAGTATAGAGAGAGTAAATGTTCATAGAGAACAGTATAATTTCTTCCACCTCACAGAACTCGAGGTCCGAACAAATGTCATGTTCCCGAAGAAAGTGTAGAAGATCAGTGAAGAATCCAGCTACGAACTGGTCCGTTTGTTACAACTTGGGGAAGCTAATGGGAGACGGTGTGGCCACATTACCATAACGCTGTTTAAATAATAGCCTCAGATATGAGGTTTACATCTACTTGTTGTATAAGATTAATGAGTGAGTATGATACTGTTAACACAATTTTACAATGTGATTTTGGACTGTTTAATGAAGGAAAACTCAAAAAGGGAATTGGAGTTAACTAAAATCAAAGGACCGCCCCTGAGCCCAGGGTCAGGCGTCCTGGACAGCCCCTTTTCTGCAATTCCGAATAAAACCCGACTTTGAGAAATTATCACCAGACCATGTTTTTCTCCATTAGGAGAGGACAAAGGTTGTAGACCAATGCTGAATCTTTTCAACCATACCACGTGGTTACACTCTTAGACTATCGATACCAACAGAAGAAGAACAAGTGTTCGATATTAATTACTAGTCTGCTGCTAGGAATTCGGTATCATTGAACGACAACCCCCGAAACATTCATTCTATAACAAATGAATGAATGTCACTTTGAACTATCCCCTCTAACCAAGACAGAGAGAGAGAGAGAGAGAGAGAGAGAGAGAGAGAGAGAGAGAGAGAGAGAGAGAGAGAGAGAGGACGAAACTCTCCAAAAGAAACAAACTTTTCACCAGCGATCAAGACGACACACTGAGCGTAAATATAAACATTTATTGCAATTGTTCTCGAATGAGTGAGCGTTCATGTGCAAAGGATTAGCATTTCAATTGTTACAATTATCACTCTGTAGTGACTTCTTCGTCGACCCCCATTTCCCCTTTTGTCTAACAAGCTGCGATGCCGGTTTAGCCCACTAGGGCACATTCCCCTGTCATTTCTTGTAACCTCATTTACCTTGTTTGTCTATGCATTTCTGTGAATTACTGGGAAGGCCCTTTCCAGTGTTAGTAATAAATACATGATTTAAGACAATTGATGTATGGATGACTCATGGTGAAGACTGGGTTCGTGCAGATAACCAACAATTTACGATGTTTGGAATGAGACTAACGTGAGGTAAAGTAAATAATTCATTAATTCGAAGACTAATTGATCAGCTAAAATATCTGAAAAGTTATTTTAGGAAATGATAACTTTGTAATCTGAATATTTTTCCTTGGTGCCCCGACATCCTAGTTAATTACAATTACACAATTAATCAGTTGATCGCGTAATACTAATTACAGAGAATCTTTGATAAAAACTTTAAGTCTTCAATTTAATGATAGTAAGGACACGACAGAAGTATAGGAAACTGTAAGAGATTTGAAGTATAAAACACAGTAGTTGATGTGAATTATAGATGCTAGTAAGAGATGTGAAGTATAGGAAAGAGTCAAGATGTGAAGTATAGGAAACAGTCAGAGATGTGAAGTATAGGAAACAGTCAGAGATGTGAAGTATAGGAAACAGTCAGAGATGTGAAGTATAGGAAACAGTCAAGATGTGAAGTATAGGAAACAGTCAGAGATGTGAAGTATAGGAAACAGTCAGAGATGTGAAGTATAGGAAAGAGTCAAGATGTGAAGTATAGGAAACAGTCAGAGATGTGAAGTATAGGAAACAGTCAGAGATGTGAAGTATAGGAGACAGTCAGAGATGTGAAGTATAGGAAAGAGTCAAGATGTGAAGTATAGGAAACAGTCAGAGATGAGAAGTATAGGAAACAGTCAGAGATGAGAAGTATAGGAAACAGTCAAGATGTGAAGTATAGGAAACAGTCAGAGATGAGAAGTAAAGGAAAGAGTCAAGATGTGAAGTATAGGAAACAGTCAGAGATGTGAAGTATAGGAAACAGTCAGAGATGTGAAGTATAGGAAACAGTCAGAGATGTGAAGTATAGGAGACAGTCAGAGATGTGAAGTATAGGAGACAGTCAGAGATGTGAAGTATAGGAAAGAGTC
Organism: Oncorhynchus gorbuscha; assembly: GCF_021184085.1. Lineage (NCBI taxonomy): Eukaryota > Metazoa > Chordata > Actinopteri > Salmoniformes > Salmonidae > Oncorhynchus > Oncorhynchus gorbuscha. The sequence continues at coordinate 23,214 of NW_025748346.1, forward strand.
AAGATGTGAAGTATAGGAAACAGTCAGAGATGAGAAGTATAGGAAACAGTCAGAGATGAGAAGTATAGGAAAGAGTCAAGATGTGAAGTATAGGAAACAGTCAGAGATGTGAAGTATAGGAAACAGTCAGAGATGTGAAGTATAGGAGACAGTCAGAGATGTGAAGTATAGGAGACAGTCAGAGATGTGAAGTATAGGAAACAGTCAGAGATGTGAAGTATAGGAAACAGTCAGAGATGTGAAGTATAGGAAACAGTCAGAGATGTGAAGTATAGGAGACAGTCAGAGATGTGAAGTATAGGAAAGAGTCAAGATGTGAAGTATAGGAAACAGTCAGAGATGAGAAGTATAGGAAAAGTCAGTCAGAGATGTGAAGTATAGGAAACAGTCAGAGATGTGAAGTATAGGAAAGAGTCAAGATGTGAAGTATAGGAAACAGTCAGAGATGTGAAGTATAGGAAAGAGTCAAGATGTGAAGTATAGGAAACAGTCAGAGATGTGAAGTATAGGAAAGAGTCAAGATGTGAAGTATAGGAAACAGTCAGAGATGAGAAGTATAGGAAACAGTCAGAGATGAGAAGTATAGGAAACAGTCAGAGATGTGAAGTATAGGAAAGAGTCAAGATGTGAAGTATAGGAAACAGTCAGAGATGTGAAGTATAGGAAAGAGTCAAGATGTGAAGTATAGGAAACAGTCAGAGATGTGAAGTATAGGAAAGAGTCAAGATGTGAAGTATAGGAAACAGTCAGAGATGTGAAGTATAGGAAAGAGTCAAGATGTGAAGTATAGGAAACAGTCAGAGATGTGAAGTATAGGAAACAGTCAGAGATGTGAAGTATAGGAAAGAGTCAAGATGTGAAGTATAGGAAACAGTCAGAGATGAGAAGTATAGGAAACAGTCAGAGATGAGAAGTATAGGAAACAGTCAGAGATGTGAAGTATAGGAAAGAGTCAAGATGTGAAGTATAGGAAACAGTCAGAGATGTGAAGTATAGGAAAGAGTCAAGATGTGAAGTATAGGAAACAGTCAGAGATGTGAAGTATAGGAAAGAGTCAAGATGTGAAGTATAGGAAACAGTCAGAGATGTGAAGTATAGGAAAGAGTCAAGATGTGAAGTATAGGAAACAGTCAAGATGTGAAGTATAGGAAAGAGTCAAGATGTGAAGTATAGGAAACAGTCAGAGATGTGAAGTATAGGAAAGAGTCAAGATGTGAAGTATAGGAAAGAGTCAAGATGTGACATAAAGGAGACAGTCAGAGATGTGAAGTACAGGAGCAAGTCAGGGATGTGAAATAAAAGAGACAGTCAGAGATGTGAAGTATAGGAAAGAGTCAAGATGTGAAGTATAGGAAACAGTCAGAGATGTGAAGTATAGGAAAGAGTCAGAGATGTGAAGTATAGGAAACAGTCAGAGATGAGAAGTATAGGAAACAGTCAGAGATGAGAAGTATAGGAAACAGTCAGAGATGTGAAGTATAGGAAAGAGTCAAGATGTGACATAAAGGAGACAGTCAGAGATGTGAAGTACAGGAGCAAGTCAGGGATGTGAAATAAAAGAGACAGTCAGAGATGTGAAGTATAGGAAAGAGTCAAGATGTGAAGTATAGGAAACAGTCAAGATGTGACATAAAGGAGACAGTCAGAGATGTGAAGTACAGGAGCAAGTCAGGGATGTGAAATAAAGGAGACAGTCAGAGATGTGAAGTACGGGAGCCAGTCAGAGATGTGACATAAAGGAGACAGTCAGAGATGTGAAGTACAGGAGCAAGTCAGGGATGTGAAATAAAAGAGACAGTCAGAGATGTGAAGTACGGGAGCCAGTCAGAGATTTGACATAAAGGAGACAGTCAGAGATGTGAAGTACAGGAGCCAGTCAGGGATGTGAAATAAAGGAGACAGTCAGAGATGTGAAGTACGGGAGCCAGTCAGAGATTTGACATAAAGGAGACAGTCAGAGATGTGAAGTACAGGAGCCAGTCAGGGATGTGAAATAAAGGAGACAGTCAGAGATGTGACGTAAAGGAGACAGTAAGATATTTGAAGTATAAAAGACAGTACAAGATGTGAAGTATAGGAGAGAGCTGGTGATGTGAATTATAGGAGACAGTAAGATATGTGAAGAAAGGAGACAGTAGGTGATATGAATTACAGGAGACAGAAAGAGAGGTGAACTATAGGAGACAGTACAAGATGTGAAGTATAGGAGAGAGCTGGTGATTATAGGAGACAGTAAGATATGTGAAGAAAGGAGACAGTAGGTGATATGAATTACAGGAGACAGGAAGAGATGTGAACTATAGGAGACAGTAGTTGATGTGAAGTACAGGACATCTACCAAGGTGATGGTTTGTGTGTGTTAGTGAGAGGTTACCTGGGTAGGTGTGTTTTTAGGTGTGTTTTGCACTGGATCCTAAAGTACTTTGATTTAAAAGTCTTAAAAGTCATAGAGGTGTGTTGTATGAATGTAATCCCAACATTTAGTTATTAAAATATATGTATATATTGCAAAAGAAAAAGACAAAACCATATGATGAGGATTGAAAGACAAATGAAAAGTGCATGTGCAGGAGAGAAAAAACGAGTACAACTAAAAGTTGCATGTAATGAGGTTGGGCACTGATGTTGGGCAATTAGGCCTGGCTCTCAGTTGGCGTTCCAATTCCTCCCAAAGGTGTTCGATGGGGTTAAGGTCAGAGCTCTGTGCAGGCCAGTCAAGTTCTTCCACACTGATCTCGACAAACCATTTCTGAACCTCGCTTTGTGCACAGGGGCATTGTCATGCTGAAACAGGAAAGGGCCTTCCCAAAACTTTTGCCACAAAGTTGGAAATACAGAATCGTCTAGAATGTCATTGTATGCTGCAACATTAAGATTACCCTTCACTGCAACAAAGGGGCCTAGCCCGAAACATGAAAAACAGCCCCAGACCTTTATTCCTCCTCCACCAAACTTTACAGTTGGCACTATGCATTGGGGCAGGTAGAGTTCTCCTGGCATCCACCAAACCCAGATTTGTCCGTCGGACTGCCAAATGGTGAAGCATGATTCATCACCCCAGAGAGTGTGTTTCCACTGCTCCAGAGTCTAACGATGGTGAGCTTTACAAATCGCATCAAAGTTTATTAGTCACATGCGCCAGATACAGCAGGTGTAGACCTTACAGTGAACTGCTTCCTTACCTGTAGTTCGCTCACCTCTTTCTTTAAAAAAAACTAAGTTTGAGATGTGGTATCCACTCGGCTCATTGTCTCTTAGATCAAAGGTGGGTCCATCTGCTTCGTTCCCAAAGTGGCATCTCCCTGAGATCCCAAGTATGAGGGATCCCTTGTGCACGATTTACCTATGTTGTCAGGAGCGGTCACCAAGTGAAGATTCACATCACATCCTCATCTCCAAATGTGGTGGTTTATTTCTTTACTATCAAATGACCCGTGTCTGTCCCTCCGACTCCAAACTGGAACCATCTCTCTCTGGTACCATATAGAACAGAAACATTAACTCATGCTCTGGAATGTTCTTTAGGATTTATCACCCAGAAGACATCTACCTTCATTCTTCCATTCGTGTATTTTTAAACCGGTACCGGTTACCGATAGATGAGTCCTGTGACACTTGTGAAGGTCATAGAGCAAAACGTATTGTGAGAGTCTCCCCTTTCCATAGAGTTGTCATAATACTCTGTAGGCTAAAATGTTCTGACACTACAGAAGTTTTCAGGAAAACACCGATTTTCGGGATGTCTCATGATCTGACAAACATCTCTCTAGCTCTGACACCTTTCACCGCAGATGCGGAAGTGGTGGATTGAGACATATCTCCAGCTTAAACTGATTGACTTTGATGGGATTTAAAAAAAAAATCATTAGGTTAACGCACCGGTGTGTCAATCGACCATAGACAGTTAAAGAATTCACTAACTTTCTGGTCCAACACACCTGAACAAGTTTTTCTGCCTTGATGATACCTATTCTGGTTAGAGCCAGAATAGTCTCTCTCTCTCTCTCTCTCTCTCTCTCTCTCTCTCTCTCTCTCTCTCTCTCTCTCTCTCTCTCTCTCTCTCTCTCTCTCTCTCTCTCTCTCTCTCTCTCTCTCTCTCTCTCTCTCTCTCTCTATATATATATATATATATATATATATATATATATATATATATATATATATATATAACTATCTCTGACAGTATTAAGAAGAGAAGTATGTCAGATAGAGAATCAGACTGTCCATGGGGAAATAATTTAAACAAACTCAAGGGGAAGTAAATGCAAATGTAGATCGTGTAATTTTCGGAATATGTTTGCATGTAACCTTTGTGGAGAGAGCAGATTGAAATGTGAAACTACACTGACCCATTGAGAAACCAATATCCCCAAAACTTCCACCAATGCTCTTGAATGGGGAATCATTCAAAAACACCTGTGTTTCTGTATAAAGCCTTCAAAAGGGTTTAAGTCTGTGAAAAGACAAGTATTTAAATAGACTGTGCTTAGGTGTGGTCTCAGAATGAGGAGGTCGATTCATTTTCTATCCACTGTGATTTTCACTTTTATGAAACGCATACATGTTTTTAAATATTCTCTATGCCCAGTTAATAATGACGTTTAATACTAAAACCCACCCCAGTGACTGGACCTTATATTCTTCAGACCATTTCACACTTTTTATGAACAAATAAACCCAACCAAATAATGTTGAATTCAGTTGTGACAGAGAACTAGCCTAAACTGGTGCTCCCCACACAGTAGGTGCTCCATTATTACAACATGATTGTAAAAACAGTGTTTTGGTCTACTGTATTTTGCTATGACAGAGTTTAAAGGTGAGGTGTGACTGATTAGTACATACATTAGGAGTGACTCTTTACTTTCACCCTTCACCGTGTTTCTTTATTATATTTCTTACAGTAGGTACTGTATGTTTGCAACTGTTGTTAAGGGAAATGTTGTCCATGCTCAACATTTCACAAGACTGGAAATAAACACTGTATTGAAAATGTTGATCCCAAAGGTTCTCTTCTTCTTGTTAAGTTATGAAAAGTTATTACATTGTGTTTGTAAGAACTATGTTCACTTCTACATCCTCATAACTCCATGTCGAGTTTCATGTTTATCTTCTCCTGTATTTTAACATTTGTCTGTGGACTTTATCCCTCTGAATGTTAATACACAACTAACTGCATACTTACATTTGAGAAAGTGGCCTCAATTTCCACATCTGCCCGTCATAACGTCTTATTACCCATGTATTTAGAATAGATACACTAATTACAGATACAGTATGATAACTATTTTAATATACTATCTCTAATGGTGCCGGTGTGTTATAATTGTTTTGTATCATGTCATTTCTTCCCTACCGAAGTAGAAAACTGCAAAATAACTTCCAGTGTTGGCAACACATTATTATTAATCACCTGTCTGGGAGGGGCGACACACCAAGTAAGATTTAGACTGGAGGCTTTTAGAGCTTCTTGTCCATATAGTCTGTTTGAGCCGTGGGAGTCCTAGAGAGGGAAAAGTGTAGAAGAGTTTAATTTATATTCTAATGCCCAGAAGCAGGGTTTGGAGCCCCACAAAACACCAAAAAGTTAAGAAACATTTGCTAGTTGACTATAACAACGCTGTTCCGGTTCCGGTTGGAGCGAGTGGTCGCATCTGCACTTCGCTCCCGCGGGTAGTATAACTTTTTCATTATATTTCATTATAGCACAACGGTTTGATTTGTCTAATCCTAGCAATTTCTTCTCAGCTAGCTACATAGCCGTCTTTGTATCAAAGATAATTGCGTAATTATCGTATTTCGCCGTCCTAACGTAGTCTTCACTAGCCAGCTAGCTAACGTCCACTGATTAGCTGCACTGGAGAAACTATTACACTCAACTGAACGACTTGATTAGTTTAGTGTTAGCTAGCTACATAGCTGTCTTTGCTGTCTTCGTATCATCGTATCCAAGATAATTGTGTTGTCTAGGTTTAGAGTGTGTAGTCTTAGAGTGATTATCTTAATTTACCGAGGTTAGCTAGCCAGCTATTTGTCGTCCTTAACGTAGGTGACTCTGCTAGCTAGCCAACAGCTAGCCGACGTCTACCGAATAGACTCACAACCCGGTCGCATTCACAGGTAGTATCACATTTTCATTTCATTTCATTACAGTACAACGGTTTGATTTGTTTGATCGTAGCTAGCTACATAGCTAGCTACATAGCCGTCTTTGTATCAAAGATAATTGTGTAGTCTAGAGCGATTTTCTAGGTTCGCTAGCCAGCTATTGTCGTTCTTTTAATGCAACGTAACGTAAACAACACTGCTAGCTAGCCAGCTAGTCCCCGAATAGCAACACTGCAGAAACTATTTCACTCAACGGAACGACTTGATTAGTGTAGTGTCAACAACGCACCCACTGCCAGCTGGCCTACTTCAGCAGTACTGTATCATTTTAATCATTTTAGTCAATAAGATTCTTGCTACGTAGCTTAACTTTCTGAACATTCGAGACGTGTAGTCCACTTGTCATTCCAATCTCCTTTGCATTAGCGTAGCCTCTTCTGTAGCCTGTCAACTATGTGTCTGTTTATCCCTGTTCTCTCCTCTCTGACAGACCATACAAACGCTCCACACCGCGTGGCCGCGGCCACCCTACTCTGGTGGTCCCAGCGCGCACGACCCACGTGGAGTTCCAGGTCTCCGGTAGCCTCTGGAACTGCCAATCTGCGGTCAACAAGGCAGAGTTCATCTCAGCCTATGCCTCCCTCCAGTCCCTCGACTTCTTGGCACTGACGGAAACATGGATCACCACAGACAACACTGCTACTCCTACTGCTCTCTCTTCATCCGCCCACGTGTTCTCGCACACCCCGAGAGCGTCTGGTCAGCGGGGTGGTGGCACCGGGATCCTCATCTCTCCCAAGTGGTCATTCTCTCTTTCTCCCCTTACCCATCTGTCTATCGCCTCCTTTGAATTCCATGCTGTCACAGTTACTAGCCCTTTCAAGCTTAACATCCTTATCATTTATCGCCCTCCAGGTTCCCTCGGAGAGTTCATCAATGAGCTTGATGCCTTGATAAGCTCCTTTCCTGAGGACGGCTCACCTCTCACAGTTCTGGGCGACTTTAACCTCCCCACGTCTACCTTTGACTCTTTCCTCTCTGCCTCCTTCTTTCCACTCCTCTCCTCTTTTGACCTCACCCTCTCACCTTCCCCCCTACTCACAAGGCAGGCAATACGCTCGACCTCATCTTTACTAGATGCTGTTCTTCCACTAACCTCATTGCAACTCCCCTCCAAGTCTCCGACCACTGCCTTGTATCCTTTTCCCTCTCGCTCTCATCCAACACCTCCCACACTGCCCCTACTCGGATGGTATCGCGCCGTCCCAACCTTCGCTCTCTCTCCCCCGCTACTCTCTCCTCTTCCATCCTATCATCTCTTCCCTCCGCTCAAACCTTCTCCCACCTATCTCCTGATTCTGCCTCCTCAACCCTCCTCTCCTCCCTCTCTGCATCCCTTGACTCTCTATGTCCCCTATCCTCCAGGCCGGCTCGGTCCTCCCCTCCCGCTCCGTGGCTCGATGACTCATTGCGAGCTCACAGAACAGGGCTCCGGGCAGCCGAGCGGAAATGGAGGAAAACTCGCCTCCCTGCGGACCTGGCATCCTTTCACTCCCTCCTCTCTACATTTTCCTCCTCTGTCTCTGCTGCTAAAGCCACTTTCTACCACGCTAAATTCCAAGCATCTGCCTCTAACCCTAGGAAGCTCTTTGCCACCTTCTCCTCCCTCCTGAATCCTCCTCCCCCTCCCCCCTCCTCCCTCTCTGCAGATGACTTCGTCAACCAGAAGGTCGACGACATCCGATCCTCATTTGCTAAGTCAAACGACACCGCTGGTTCTGCTCACACTGCCCTACCCTGTGCTCTGACCTCTTTCTCCCTCTCTCTCCAGATGAAATCTCGCGTCTTGTGACGGCCGGCCGCCCAACAACCTGCCCGCTTGAACCTATCCCCTCCTCTCTTCTCCAGACCATTTCCGGAGACCTTCTCCCTTACCTCACCTCGCTCATCAACTCATCCCTGACCGCTGGCTACGTCCCTTCCGTCTTCAAGAGAGCGAGAGTTGCACCCCTTCTGAAAAAACCTACACTCGATCCCTCCGATGTCAACAATTACAGACCAGTATCCCTTCTTTCTTTTCTCTCCAAAACTCTTGAACGTGCCGTCCTTGGCCAGCTCTCCCGCTATCTCTCTCTGAATGACCTTCTTGATCCAAATCAGTCAGGTTTCAAGACTAATCATTCAACTGAGACTGCTCTCCTCTGTATCACGGAGGCGCTCCGCACTGCTAAAGCTAACTCTCTCTCCTCTGCTCTCATCCTTCTAGATCTATCGGCTGCCTTCGATACTGTGAACCATCAGATCCTCCTCTCCACCCTCTCCGAGTTGGGCATCTCCGGCGCGGCCCACGCTTGGATTGCGTCCTACCTGACAGGTCGCTCCTACCAGGTGGCGTGGCGAGAATCTGTCTCCTCACCACGCGCTCTCACCACTGGTGTCCCCCAGGGCTCGGTTCTTGGCCCTCTCCTATTCTCGCTATACACCAAGTCACTTGGCTCTGTCATAACCTCACATGGTCTCTCTTATCATTGCTATGCAGACGACACACAATTAATCTTCTCCTTTCCCCCTTCTGATGACCAGGTGGCGAATCGCATCTCTGCATGTCTGGCAGACATATCAGTGTGGATGACGGATCACCACCTCAAGCTGAACCTCGGCAAGACGGAGCTGCTCTTCCTCCCGGGGAAGGACTGCCCGTTCCATGATCTCGCCATCACGGTTGACAACTCCATTGTGTCCTCCTCCCAGAGCGCCAAGAACCTTGGCGTGATCCTGGACAACACCCTGTCGTTCTCAACCAACATCAAGGCGGTGGCCCGTTCCTGTAGGTTCATGCTCTACAACATCCGCAGAGTACGACCCTGCCTCACACAGGAAGCGGCGCAGGTCCTAATCCAGGCACTTGTCATCTCCCGTCTGGATTACTGCAACTCGCTGTTGGCTGGGCTCCCTGCCTGTGCCATTAAACCCCTTCAACTCATCCAGAACGCCGCAGCCCGTCTGGTGTTCAACCTTCCCAAGTTCTCTCACGTCACCCCGCTCCTCCGTTCTCTCCACTGGCTTCCAGTTGAAGCTCGCATCCGCTACAAGACCATGGTGCTTGCCTACGGAGCTGTGAGGGAACGGCACCTCAGTACCTCCAGGCTCTGATCAGGCCCTACACCCAAACAAGGGCACTGCGTTCATCCACCTCTGGCCTGCTCGCCTCCCTACCACTGAGGAAGTACAGCTCCCGCTCAGCCCAGTCAAAACTGTTCGCTGCCCTGGCCCCCCAATGGTGGAACAAACTCCCTCACGACGCCAGGACAGCGGAGTCAATCACCACCTTCCGGAGACACCTGAAACCCCACCTCTTTAAGGAATACCTAGGATAGGATAAGTAATCCCTCTCACCCCCCCCCCTTAAGTTTTAGATGCACTATTGTAAAGTGACTGTTCCACTGGATGTCATAAGGTGAATGCACCAATTTGTAAGTCGCTCTGGATAAGAGCGTCTGCTAAATGACTTAAATGTAAATGTAACGTAAATGTAAATGTAATTATGTTTAAAAACACTCAATAAAAGATACAAGAAAGCTATTTTCATAAATGATCAGAAAAATACAATTTTGCAGCTAAAGCCATTCACTGGAAACATGACATTTTTTACATGATTATGTTACAGCCAAGAAATTATGTAGCTGAATATGGAATAAGTTATTGTATGACAGGATTTTGTATTAGTTTAAATTAGTTTAAGCACTATTGTTCAATCACAGTAATATACTGAGCACAGTCATTCTATTTTATAGAGGAGAAATTAGGGTTAACTACCACACTGAGGTGTTTCTTTTGTAGCTTGAATATGAAAACCAGTCAGAACACGATAAAGAACAGCCACACCCATCCTGCTGTACTCCTTTACCCAACGCCACATACATTGTTCAGCATGTTTGTTTGCTGTAGAGAGGTGAGTAACTAGCACAGAATACATTTGTAGAAGATTGCCTTTGAGGCAAAGTATCAGCATATTTTTGTTTGAACTTTCCAAACATTTCACGGTAAACTCTTAGTGGATCAATGTGGGCTCATTTACAGGAAAGACAATTCATTGGTCATTTCAATTTCCTCATGAAATAGGTTTCTGAAACTGCTTAGAAATGCCTAAAATGGCTTTAAATAAGTAGCATCATTAAAATAAATTAAACGAGGGTTTACCAAGGGTTTTGATTCAGATCTTGTAAGGTGATAATTGAATGCTAACATTACTGTAAATGAGATAAAGAAAAGTAATGTAAGAGATTTCTTTCTTTCAAAACAGTGGCAGCATGAATTAAGTTAGCTTGAATTAGTAGCATAATGAGTGATGTTTACAGATATTACAAATCTGTTCTAAATATAAACAACCTTTTTAAAATGACCAAATCACCTTTAAGTAAGGTCAAACCAAATATTGAGTTGATTTCAGTGGATTTTAGTTGATTTGGCCATGAACTATTTAAATAGAATGGTTTCGCCAATCACTACCAATCACTACCAATCACTACCAATCACTACCAATCACTACCAATCACTACCAATCACTACCAATCACTACCAATGATTATTAGCTAAATGACCAGTTTTCCAGTCCCATCAACTGTTTTCACGGTGAGGAATATACTAAATCAAATCAATCTTTATTTGTCATTTGCATCGAATACAACAGGTAGACCTTACAATGAAATGTTTTATTTATTTATTTATTTTATATGACCTTAATTTAACTCGGCAAGTCAGTTAAGAACAATATTCTTATTTACAATGACGGCCTACCAAAGGCAAAAGGCCTCCTGCGGGGACGGGGCCTGGGATAAAACTAATAATAATAATAATACAATATAAATATAGAACAAAACACACATCACAACAAGAGAGACACAACACTACATAAAGAGAGAACTGAGACAACAACATAACAAGGCAGAAAAACATGACAACACAGCATGGTAGCAACACAACATGACAACAACATGATAGCAACACAACATATGCTTACTTACAAGCCCTTACCAACAATGCCGTTTCAAGAAAAATAAGTGTTAAGTAAAAAAATAGGTAAAAAACACAAGAATAAAAGTAATAAGTAATTAAAGAGCAGCAGTTAAATATAAATTATGAGGCTATATACAGGGGGTACAGAGTTAATGTGTGGGGGCACCAGTAAGTTGAGGTAATTGAGGTAATATTTTATTATATAAATTATTATTAAACCTTTATTTAACCAGGAAGGGCTCATTGAGATTTAAAATCTATTTTTCAAGAGCGTCCTGGCCAAGATAGGCAGCACCAAGTCATTACAAAAATTACAGACAAACAACATGAAAAACTACAAGTAATCTGTACATGTCGGTAGAGTTAAAGTGACTACGCATAGATAAACAGAGAGTAGCAGCAGTGTAAAAAAGGGGGGATGCAAATAGTCTGGGTAGCCATTTGATTAGACGTTCAGGAGTCTTATGGCTTGGGGGTAGAAGCTGTTAAGAAGCCTTTTGGAACTAGACTTGACGCTCCGGTACCGCTTGCTGTGCGGTAACAGAGAGAACAGTCTATGACTAGGGTAGATGGAGTCTTTGACAATATTTAGGGCCCTCCTCTGACACCAACTGGTATAGAGGTCCTGGATATCTCCAGAGGGTAGTGAGGACTGCACAACGCATCACCGGGGGCAAACTACCTGCCCTCCAGGACACCTACACCACCCGTTGTTACAGGAAGGCCATAAAGATCATCAAGGACATCAACCACCCGAATCACTGCCTGTTCACCCCGCTATCATCCAGAAGGCGAGGTCAGTACAGGTGCATCAAAGCTGGGACCGAGAGACTGAAAAACAGCTTCTATCTCAAGGCCATCAGACTGTTAAATAGCCACCACTAACATTGAGTGGCTGCTGCCAACACACTGTCATTGACACTGACCCAACTCCAGCCATTTTAATAATGGGAATTGATGGGAAATGATGTAAATATATCACTAGCCACTTTAAACAATGCTACCTTATATAATGTTACTTACCCTACATTATTCATCTCATATACATATGTATATACTGTACTCTACAACATCGACTGCATCCTTATGTAACACATGTATCACTAGCCACTTTAACTATGCCACTTTGTTTACTTTGTCTACATACTCATCTCATATGTATATACTGTACTCGATACCATCTACTGTATGCTGCTCTGTACCATCACTCATTCATATATCCTTATGTACATGTTCCTTATCCCCTTACACTGTGTATAAGACAGTAGTTTTGGAATTGTTAGTTAGATTACTTGTTGGTTATCACTGCATTGTCGGAACTAGAAGCACAAGCACTTCGCTACACTCGCATTAACATCTGCTAACCATGTGTATGTGACAAATAAAATTTGATTTGATTTGGATGGCAGGAAGCTTGGCCCCAGTGATGTACTGGGCCGTACGCACTACCCTCTCTAGTGCCTTGCGGTTGGAGGCTGAGCAATTGCCGTACCAGGCAGTGATGCAACCATCGATGCTGCAGCTGTAGAACTTTTTGAGGATCTGAGGGCCCATGCCAAATATTTTCAGTCTCCTGAGGGGGATTAATCTTTGTCGTGCCCTGTTCAAGACTGTCTTGGTGTGTTTGGACCATGATAATTTGTTGGTGATGTGGACACCAAGGAACTTGAAGATCTCAGACTGCCCCACTTCAGCCCCATCGATGAGAATGGGAGCGTGCTCGGTCCTAATTTTCCTGTAGTCCATAATCATCTCCTTTGTCTTGAAGTTGTTGTCCTGGCACCAGGTCTCTGACCTGTAGTCAATGAATAGCATTTTCACATAGGTGTTCCTTCTGTCCAGGTGGGAAAGGGCAGTGTGGAGTGCAATGGAGATTGCATCATCTGTGGATCTGTTGGGGCTGTGTGCAAATTGGAGTGTATCTAGGGTTTCTGGGATAATTGGTGTTAATGTGAGCCATGGCCAGCCTTTCAAAGAACTTCATGGCTACAGAAGTGAGTGCTACGGGTCGGTAGTCATTTAGGCAGAGAATTGTAAGGGAATTCTGCCCTATGTGCACACAGGTGTCCACAGGACACTTCTTTGATCAGATGTTAGTTTGTTTAATAAGGAT
>NW_025748347.1:0-22500 GCF_021184085.1 Oncorhynchus gorbuscha
CTAAAGTGACCATTATAAATGTGAGGAAACTAACACTAAAGTGACAGTTATAAATGTAAGGAAACACTAAAGTGACAGTTATAAATGTAAGGAAACACTAAAGTGACAGTTATAAATGTAAGGAAACTAACACTAAAGTGACAGTTATAAATGTGAGGAAACTAACACTAAAGTGACAGTTATAAATGTGAGGAAACTAAAGTGACAGTTATAAATGTGAGGAAACTAAAGTGACAGTTATAAATGTAAAGAAACACTAAAGTGACAGTTATAAATGTAAAGAAACACTAAAGTGACAGTTATAAATGTGAGGAAACTAACACTAAAGTGACAGTTATAAATGTGAGGAAACTAAAGTGACAGTTATAAATGTGAGGAAACTAAAGTGACAGTTATAAATGTAAAGAAACACTAAAGTGACAGTTATAAATGTAAAGAAACACTAAAGTGACAGTTATAAATGTGAGGAAACTAAAGTGACAGTTATAAATGTAAAGAAACACTAAAGTGACAGTTATAAATGTAAAGAAACACTAAAGTGACAGTTATAAATGTGAGGAAACTAAAGTGACAGTTATAAATATAAAGAAACACTAAAGTGACAGTTCTAAATGTAAAGAAACACTAAAGTGACAGTTATAAATGTGAGGAAACTAAAGTGACAGTTATAAATGTGAGGAAACTAAAGTGACAGTTATAAATGTAAAGAAACACTTAAGTGACAGTTATAAATGTGAGGAAACTAAAGTGACAGTTATAAATGTGAGGAAACTAAAGTGACAGTTATAAATGTAAAGAAACACTAAAGTGACAGTTATAAATGTAAAGAAACACTTAAGTGACAGTTATAAATGTGAGGAAACTAAAGTGACAGTTATAAATGTGAGGAAACTAAAGTGACAGTTATAAATGTAAAGAAACACTTAAGTGACAGTTATAAATGTGAGGAAACTAACACTAAATTGACAGTTATAAATGTGAGGAAACTAACACTAAATTGACAGTTATAAATGTGAGGAAACTAACACTAAAGTGACAGTTATAAATGTGAGGAAACTAAAGTGACAGTTATAAATGTGAGGAAACTAAAGTGACAGTTATAAATGTAAAGAAACACTTAAGTGACAGTTATAAATGTGAGGAAACTAACACTAAATTGACAGTTATAAATGTGAGGAAACTAACACTAAAGTGACAGTTATAAATGTGAGGAAACTAACACTAAAGTGACAGTTATAAATGTGAGGAAACTAACACTAAAGTGACAGTTATAAATGTGAGGAAACTAACACTAAAGTGACAGTTATAAATGTGAGGAAACTAACACTAAAGTGACAGTTATAAATGTGAGGAAACTAACACTAAAGTGACAGTTATAAATGTGAGGAAACTAACACTAAAGTGACAGTTATAAATGTGAGGAAACTAACACTAAAGTGACAGTTATAAATGTGAGGAAACTAACACTAAAGTGACAGTTATAAATGTGAGGAAACTAACACTAAAGTGACAGTTATAAATGTGAGGAAACTAACACTAAAGTGACAGTTATAAATGTGAGGAAACTAAAGTGACAGTTATAAATGTGAGGAAACTAAAGTGACAGTTATAAATGTAAAGAAACACTTAAGTGACAGTTATAAATGTAAGGAAACTAACACTAAAGTGACAGTTATAAATGTGAGGAAACTAACACTAAAGTGACAGTTATAAATGTAAGGAAACTAACACTAAAGTGACAGTTATAAATGTAAGGAAACTAACACTAAAGTGACAGTTATAAATGTGAGGAAACACTAAAGTGACAGTTATAAATGTAAAGAAACACTAAAGTGACAGTTATAAATGTGAGGAAACTAACACTAAAGTGACAGTTATAAATGTAAGGAAACACTAAAGTGACAGTTATAAATGTGAGGAAACTAACACTAAAGTGGCAGTTATAAATGTGAGGAAACACTAAAGTGACAGTTATAAATGTGAGGAAACTAACACTAATGTGACAGTAATAAACATAAGGAAACTAACACTAAAGTGACAGTTATAAATGTGAGGAAACTAAAGTGACAGTTATGAATGTGAGGAAACTAACACTAATGTGACAGTTATACATGTAAGGAAACAGTAAAGTGACAGTTATAAATGTGAGGAAACTAAAGTGACAGTTATAAATGTGAGGAAACTAAAGTGACAGTTATACATGTAAGGAAACAGTAAAGTGACAGTTATAAATGTGAGGAAACTAAAGTGACAGTTATGAATGTGAGGAAACTAACACTAAAGTGACAGTTATAAATGTAAAGAAACACTAAAGTGACAGTTATAAATGTGAGGAAACTAACACTAATGTGACAGTTATACATGTAAGGAAACAGTAAAGTGACAGTTATAAATGTGAGGAAACTAAAGTGACAGTTATAAATGTGAGGAAACTAAAGTGACAGTTATAAATGTGAGGAAACTAAAGTGACAGTTATAAATGTGAGGAAACTAAAGTGACAGTTATAAATGTAAAGAAACACTTAAGTGACAGTTATAAATGTGAGGAAACTAACACTAAAGTGACAGTTATAAATGTAAGGAAACACTAAAGTGACAGTTATGAATGTGAGGAAACTAACACTAAAGTGACAGTTATAAATGTAAGGAAACACTAAAGTGACAGTTATGAATGTGAGGAAACTAACACTAAAGTGACAGTTATAAATGTAAAGAAACACTAAAGTGACAGTTATAAATGTGAGGAAACTAACACTAATGTGACAGTAATAAACATAAGGAAACTAACACTAAAGTGACAGTTATAAATGTGAGGAAACACTAAAGTGACAGTTATAAATGTGAGGAAACTAACACTAATGTGACAGTAATAAACATAATGAAACTAACACTAAAGTGACAGTTATAAATGTGAGGAAACTAAAGTGACAGTTATGAATGTGAGGAAACTAACACTAAAGTGACAGTTATAAATGTAAGGAAACACTAAAGTGACAGTTATGAATGTGAGGAAACTAACACTAAAGTGACAGTTATAAATGTAAAGAAACACTAAAGTGACAGTTATAAATGTGAGGAAACTAACACTAATGTGACAGTAATAAACATAAGGAAACTAACACTAAAGTGACAGTTATAAATGTGAGGAAACTAAAGTGACAGTTATGAATGTGAGGAAACTAACACTAATGTGACAGTTATAAATGTAAGGAAACACTAAAGTGACAGTTATAAATATAAAGAAACACGAAAGTGACAGTTATGAATGTGAGGAAACTAACACTAAAGTGACAGTTATAAATGTAAAGAAACACTAAAGTGACAGTTATAAATGTAAGGAAACACTAAAGTGACAGTTATGAATGTGAGGAAACTAACACTAAAGTGACAGTTATAAATGTAAAGAAACACTAAAGTGACAGTTATAAATGTAAGGAAACACTAAAGTGACAGTTATAAATGTAAGGAAACACTAAAGTGACAGTTATAAATGTAAGGAAACACTAAAGTGACAGTTATGAATGTGAGGAAACTAACACTAAAGTGACAGTTATAAATGTAAGGAAACACTAAAGTGACAGTTATGAATGTGAGGAAACTAACACTAAAGTGACAGTTATAAATGTAAGGAAACACTAAAGTGACAGTTATAAATGTAAGGAAACACTAAAGTGACAGTTATGAATGTGAGGAAACTAACACTAAAGTGACAGTTATAAATGTAAGGAAACACTAAAGTGACAGTTATAAATGTAAGGAAACACTAAAGTGACAGTTATGAATGTGAGGAAACTAACACTAAAGTGACAGTTATAAATGTAAAGAAACACTAAAGTGACAGTTATAAATGTGAGGAAACTAACACTAATGTGACAGTAATAAACATAAGGAAACTAACACTAAAGTGACAGTTATAAATGTGAGGAAACTAAAGTGACAGTTATGAATGTGAGGAAACTAACACTAATGTGACAGTTATAAATGTAAGGAAACACTAAAGTGACAGTTATAAATATAAAGAAACACGAAAGTGACAGTTATGAATGTGAGGAAACTAACACTAAAGTGACAGTTATAAATGTGAGGAAACTAACACTAAAGTGACAGTTATGAATGTGAGGAAACTAACACTAAAGTGACAGTTATAAATGTAAAGAAACACTAAAGTGACAGTTATAAATGTGAGGAAACTAACACTAAAGTGACAGTTATAAATGTAAGGAAACACTAAAGTGACAGTTATAAATGTAAGGAAACACTAAAGTGACAGTTATGAATGTGAGGAAACTAACACTAAAGTGACAGTTATAAATGTAAGGAAACACTAAAGTGACAGTTATAAATGTAAAGAAACACAAAAGTGACAGTTATAAATGTAAGGAAACTAACACTAAAGTGACAGTTATAAATGTAAAGAAACACTAAAGTGACAGCTATAAATGTGAGGAAACTAAAGTGACAGTTATGAATGTGAGGAAACACTAAAGTGACAGTTATAAATGTGAGGAAACTAAAGTGACAGTTATAAATATAAAGAAACACTAAAGTGACAGTTATAAATGTAAAGAAACACTAAAGTGACAGTTATAAATGTGAGGAAACTAAAGTGACAGTTATAAATGTGAGGAAACTAAAGTGACAGTTATAAATGTAAAGAAACACTTAAGTGACAGTTATAAATGTGAGGAAACTAAAGTGACAGTTATAAATGTGAGGAAACTAAAGTGACAGTTATAAATGTAAAGAAACACTAAAGTGACAGTTATAAATGTAAAGAAACACTTAAGTGACAGTTATAAATGTGAGGAAACTAAAGTGACAGTTATAAATGTGAGGAAACTAAAGTGACAGTTATAAATGTAAAGAAACACTTAAGTGACAGTTATAAATGTGAGGAAACTAACACTAAATTGACAGTTATAAATGTGAGGAAACTAACACTAAATTGACAGTTATAAATGTGAGGAAACTAACACTAAAGTGACAGTTATAAATGTGAGGAAACTAAAGTGACAGTTATAAATGTGAGGAAACTAAAGTGACAGTTATAAATGTAAAGAAACACTTAAGTGACAGTTATAAATGTGAGGAAACTAACACTAAATTGACAGTTATAAATGTGAGGAAACTAACACTAAAGTGACAGTTATAAATGTGAGGAAACTAACACTAAAGTGACAGTTATAAATGTGAGGAAACTAACACTAAAGTGACAGTTATAAATGTGAGGAAACTAACACTAAAGTGACAGTTATAAATGTGAGGAAACTAACACTAAAGTGACAGTTATAAATGTGAGGAAACTAACACTAAAGTGACAGTTATAAATGTGAGGAAACTAACACTAAAGTGACAGTTATAAATGTGAGGAAACTAACACTAAAGTGACAGTTATAAATGTGAGGAAACTAACACTAAAGTGACAGTTATAAATGTGAGGAAACTAACACTAAAGTGACAGTTATAAATGTGAGGAAACTAAAGTGACAGTTATAAATGTGAGGAAACTAAAGTGACAGTTATAAATGTAAAGAAACACTTAAGTGACAGTTATAAATGTAAGGAAACTAACACTAAAGTGACAGTTATAAATGTGAGGAAACTAACACTAAAGTGACAGTTATAAATGTAAGGAAACTAACACTAAAGTGACAGTTATAAATGTAAGGAAACTAACACTAAAGTGACAGTTATAAATGTGAGGAAACACTAAAGTGACAGTTATAAATGTAAAGAAACACTAAAGTGACAGTTATAAATGTGAGGAAACTAACACTAAAGTGACAGTTATAAATGTAAGGAAACACTAAAGTGACAGTTATAAATGTGAGGAAACTAACACTAAAGTGGCAGTTATAAATGTGAGGAAACACTAAAGTGACAGTTATAAATGTGAGGAAACTAACACTAATGTGACAGTAATAAACATAAGGAAACTAACACTAAAGTGACAGTTATAAATGTGAGGAAACTAAAGTGACAGTTATGAATGTGAGGAAACTAACACTAATGTGACAGTTATACATGTAAGGAAACAGTAAAGTGACAGTTATAAATGTGAGGAAACTAAAGTGACAGTTATAAATGTGAGGAAACTAAAGTGACAGTTATACATGTAAGGAAACAGTAAAGTGACAGTTATAAATGTGAGGAAACTAAAGTGACAGTTATGAATGTGAGGAAACTAACACTAAAGTGACAGTTATAAATGTAAAGAAACACTAAAGTGACAGTTATAAATGTGAGGAAACTAACACTAATGTGACAGTTATACATGTAAGGAAACAGTAAAGTGACAGTTATAAATGTGAGGAAACTAAAGTGACAGTTATAAATGTGAGGAAACTAAAGTGACAGTTATAAATGTGAGGAAACTAAAGTGACAGTTATAAATGTGAGGAAACTAAAGTGACAGTTATAAATGTAAAGAAACACTTAAGTGACAGTTATAAATGTGAGGAAACTAACACTAAAGTGACAGTTATAAATGTAAGGAAACACTAAAGTGACAGTTATGAATGTGAGGAAACTAACACTAAAGTGACAGTTATAAATGTAAGGAAACACTAAAGTGACAGTTATGAATGTGAGGAAACTAACACTAAAGTGACAGTTATAAATGTAAAGAAACACTAAAGTGACAGTTATAAATGTGAGGAAACTAACACTAATGTGACAGTAATAAACATAAGGAAACTAACACTAAAGTGACAGTTATAAATGTGAGGAAACACTAAAGTGACAGTTATAAATGTGAGGAAACTAACACTAATGTGACAGTAATAAACATAATGAAACTAACACTAAAGTGACAGTTATAAATGTGAGGAAACTAAAGTGACAGTTATGAATGTGAGGAAACTAACACTAAAGTGACAGTTATAAATGTAAGGAAACACTAAAGTGACAGTTATGAATGTGAGGAAACTAACACTAAAGTGACAGTTATAAATGTAAAGAAACACTAAAGTGACAGTTATAAATGTGAGGAAACTAACACTAATGTGACAGTAATAAACATAAGGAAACTAACACTAAAGTGACAGTTATAAATGTGAGGAAACTAAAGTGACAGTTATGAATGTGAGGAAACTAACACTAATGTGACAGTTATAAATGTAAGGAAACACTAAAGTGACAGTTATAAATATAAAGAAACACGAAAGTGACAGTTATGAATGTGAGGAAACTAACACTAAAGTGACAGTTATAAATGTAAAGAAACACTAAAGTGACAGTTATAAATGTAAGGAAACACTAAAGTGACAGTTATGAATGTGAGGAAACTAACACTAAAGTGACAGTTATAAATGTAAAGAAACACTAAAGTGACAGTTATAAATGTAAGGAAACACTAAAGTGACAGTTATAAATGTAAGGAAACACTAAAGTGACAGTTATAAATGTAAGGAAACACTAAAGTGACAGTTATGAATGTGAGGAAACTAACACTAAAGTGACAGTTATAAATGTAAGGAAACACTAAAGTGACAGTTATGAATGTGAGGAAACTAACACTAAAGTGACAGTTATAAATGTAAGGAAACACTAAAGTGACAGTTATAAATGTAAGGAAACACTAAAGTGACAGTTATGAATGTGAGGAAACTAACACTAAAGTGACAGTTATAAATGTAAGGAAACACTAAAGTGACAGTTATAAATGTAAGGAAACACTAAAGTGACAGTTATGAATGTGAGGAAACTAACACTAAAGTGACAGTTATAAATGTAAAGAAACACTAAAGTGACAGTTATAAATGTGAGGAAACTAACACTAATGTGACAGTAATAAACATAAGGAAACTAACACTAAAGTGACAGTTATAAATGTGAGGAAACTAAAGTGACAGTTATGAATGTGAGGAAACTAACACTAATGTGACAGTTATAAATGTAAGGAAACACTAAAGTGACAGTTATAAATATAAAGAAACACGAAAGTGACAGTTATGAATGTGAGGAAACTAACACTAAAGTGACAGTTATAAATGTGAGGAAACTAACACTAAAGTGACAGTTATGAATGTGAGGAAACTAACACTAAAGTGACAGTTATAAATGTAAAGAAACACTAAAGTGACAGTTATAAATGTGAGGAAACTAACACTAAAGTGACAGTTATAAATGTAAGGAAACACTAAAGTGACAGTTATAAATGTAAGGAAACACTAAAGTGACAGTTATGAATGTGAGGAAACTAACACTAAAGTGACAGTTATAAATGTAAGGAAACACTAAAGTGACAGTTATAAATGTAAAGAAACACGAAAGTGACAGTTATAAATGTAAGGAAACTAACACTAAAGTGACAGTTATAAATGTAAAGAAACACTAAAGTGACAGCTATAAATGTGAGGAAACTAAAGTGACAGTTATGAATGTGAGGAAACTAACACTAAAGTGACAGTTATAAATGTAAGGAAACTAAAGTGACAGTTATAAATGAAAAGAAACACTAAAGTGACAGTTATAAATGTAAAGAAACACTAAAGTGACAGTTATAAATGTGAGGAAACACTAAAGTGACAGTTATAAATGTAAAGAAACACTAAAGTGACAGTTATAAATGTGAGGAAACTAAAGTGACAGTTATAAATGAAAAGAAACACTAAAGTGACAGTTATAAATGTAAAGAAACACTAAAGTGACAGTTATAAATGTGAGGAAACACTAAAGTGACAGTTATAAATGTGAGGAAACACTAAAGTGACAGTTATAAATGAAAAGAAACACTAAAGTGACAGTTATAAATGTAAAGAAACACTAAAGTGACAGTTATAAATGTGAGGAAACACTAAAGTGACAGTTATAAATGTGAAGAAACACTAAAGTGACAGTTATAAATGTGAGGAAACACTAAAGTGACAGTTATAAATGTGAGGAAACACTAAAGTGACAGTTATAAATGTAAAGAAACACTAAAGTGACAGTTATAAATGTGAGGAAACTAAAGTGACAGTTATAAATGTAAAGAAACACTAAAGTGACAGTTATAAATGTGAGGAAACTAAAGTGACAGTTATAAATGTGAGGAAACTAAAGTGACAGTTATAAATGTAAAGAAACACTAAAGTGACAGTTATAAATGTGAGGAAACTAAAGTGACAGTTATAAATGTAAAGAAACACTAAAGTGACAGTTATAAATGTGAGGAAACTAAAGTGACAGTTATAAATGTGAGGAAACTAACACTAAAGTGACAGTTATGAATGTTTTATTTATTTTATTTATTTCACCTTTATTTAACCAGGTAGGCAAGTTGAGAACAAGTTCTCATTTACAATTGCGACCTGGCCAAGATAAAGCAAAGCAGTTCGACAGATACAACGACACAGAGTTACACATGGAGTAAAACAAACATACAGTCAATAATACAGTATAAACAAGTCTATATACAATGTGAGCAAATGAGGTGAGAAGGGAGGTAAAGGCAAAAAAGGCCATGGTGGCAAAGTAAATACAATATAGCAAGTAAAACACTGGAATGGTAGTTTTGCAATGGAAGAATGTGCAAAGTAGAAATAAAAATAATGGGGTGCAAAGGAGCAAAATAAATAAATAAATTAAATACAGTTGGGAAAGAGGTAGTTGTTTGGGCTAAATTATAGGTGGGCTATGTACAGGTGCATTAATCTGTAAGATGTTCTGACAGTTGGTGCTTAAAGCTAGTGAGGGAGATAAGTGTTTCCAGTTTCAGAGATTTTTGTAGTTCCTTCCAGTCATTGGCAGCAGAGAACTGGAAGGAGAGGCGGCCAAAGAAAGAATTGGTTTTGGGGGTGACTAGAGAGATATACCTGCTGGAGCGTGTGCTACAGGTGGGAGATGCTATGGTGACCAGCGAGCTGAGATAAGGGGGGACTTTACCTAGCAGGGTCTTGTAGATGACATGGAGCCAGTGGGTTTGGCGACGAGTATGAAGCGAGGGCCAGCCAACGAGAGCGTACAGGTCGCAATGGTGGGTAGTATATGGGGCTTTGGTGACAAAACGGATTGCACTGTGATAGACTGCATCCAATTTGTTGAGTAGGGTATTGGAGGCTATTTTGTAAATGACATCGCCAAAGTCGAGGATTGGTAGGATGGTCAGTTTTACAAGGGTATGTTTGGCAGCATGAGTGAAGGATGCTTTGTTGCGAAATAGGAAGCCAATTCTAGATTTAACTTTGGATTGGAGATGTTTGATATGGGTCTGGAAGGAGAGTTTACAGTCTAACCAGACACCTAAGTATTTGTAGTTGTCCACGTATTCTAAGTCAGAGCCGTCCAGAGTAGTGATGTTGGACAGGCGGGTAGGTGCAGGTAGCGATCGGTTGAAGAGCATGCATTTAGTTTTACTTGTATTTAAGAGCAATTGGAGGCCACGGAAGGAGAGTTGTATGGCATTGAAGCTTGCCTGGAGGGTTGTTAACACAGTGTCCAAAGAAGGGCCGGAAGTATACAGAATGGTGTCATCTGCGTAGAGGTGGATCAGGGACTCACCAGCAGCAAGAGCGACCTCATTGATGTATACAGAGAAGAGAGTCGGTCCAAGAATTGAACCCTGTGGCACCCCCATAGAGACTGACAGAGGTCCGGATAGCAAACCCTCCGATTTGACACACTGAACTCTATCAGAGAAGTAGTTGGTGAACCAGGCGATGCAATCATTTGAGAAACCAAGGCTGTCGAGTCTGCCGATGAGGATGTGGTGGTTGACAGAGTCGAAAGCCTTGGCCAGATCAATGAATACGGCTGCACAGTAATGTTTCTTATCGATGGCGGTTAAGATATCGTTTAGGACCTTGAGCGTGGCTGAGGTGCACCCATGACCAGCTCTGAAACCAGATTGCATAGCAGAGAAAGTATGGTGAGATTCAAAATGGTCGGTAATCTGTTTGTTGACTTGGCTTTCGAAGACCTTAGAAAGGCATGGTAGGATAGATATAGGTCTGTAGCAGTTTGGGTCAAGAGTGTCCCCCCCTTTGAAGAGGGGGATGACCGCAGCTGTTTTCCAATCTTTGGGAATCTCAGACAACACGAAAGAGAGGTTGAACAGGCTAGTAATAGGGGTGGCAACAATTTCGGCAGATAATTTTAGAAAGAAAGGGTCCAGATTCTCTAGCCCGGCTGATTTGTAGGGGTCCAGATTTTTCAGCTCTTTCAGAACATCAGCTGAATGGATTTGGGAGAAGGAGAAATGGGGAAGGCTTCGGTGAGTTGCTGTTGGGGGTGCAGGGGTAGGAGTAGCCAGGTGGAAAGCATGGCCAGCCGTAGAAAAATGCTTATTGAAATTCTCAATTATGGTGGATTCATCAGTGGTGACAGTGTTTCCTATCTTCAGTGCAGTGGGCAGCTGGGAGGAGGTGTTCTTATTCTCCATGGACTTTACAGTGTCCCAGAACTTTTTTGAGTTAGTGTTGCAGGAAGCAAATTTCTGCTTGAAAAAGCTAGCCTTGGCTTTTCTAACTGCCCGTGTATAACGGTTTCTAGCTTCCCTGAACAGCTGCATATCACGGGGGCTGTTCGATGCTAATGCAGAACGCCAATGTGAGGAAACTCACACTAAAATGACAGTTAGAAATGTAAGAAAACTAAAGTGACAGTTATAAATGTAAGGAAACACTAAAGTGACAGTTATAAATGTAAAGAAACACTAAAGTGACAGTTATAAATGTGAGGAAACTAAAGTGACAGTTAAGAATGTGAGGAAACTAACACTAAAGTGACAGTTATAAATGTAAGGAAACTAACACTAAAGTGACAGTTATAAATGTAAGGGAACACTAAAGTGACAGTTATAAATGTGAGGAAACAAATGTGACAGTTATAAATGTAAGGAAACACTAAAGTGACAGTTATAAATGTAAAGAAACACTAAAGTGACAGTTATAAATGTGAGGAAACTAAAGTGACAGTTAAGAATGTGAGGAAACTGACACTAAAGTGACAGTTATAAATGTAAGGAAACACTAAAGTGACAGTTATAAATGTAAGGAAACACTAAAGTGACAGTTATAAATGTGAGGAAACACTAAAATGACAGTTATAAATGTGAGGAAACTAACACTAAAGTGACAGTTATAAATGTAAGGGAACACTAAAGTGACAGTTATAAATGTGAGGAAACTAACACTAAAGTGACAGTTATAAATGTGAGGAAACTAAAGTGACAGTTATAAATGTGAGGAAACTAACACTAAAGTGACAGTTATGAATGTACAGTATGTGTGTATTATTGACGGTGGTTCTTATAGTGGCAATTGTAAAATATCATATAATATCCCGGGTCTCTAAATGTCCTCTATGCAAACTCTGAGGGCTTACAATTATAATTCTGAATAACGGCACAGCTATTCGTATCCTATTTCACTGTAGAAAAGGGGACTGTAATATACATGTCAAGTTGATATGATTTTCAGTTTCCAGGGATCATAAGGAAAAATCATCTAAAAATAATTGCTACGTGTTTTTACAATCCCCTTCTACAAACTGAGAGACTAGATACAGTAGTGAGGCTATATACAGTAGAGAGGCTATATACAGTAGAGAGGCTATATACAGTAGAGAGGCTGTATACAGTAGAGAGGCTATATACAGTAGAGGCTATATACAGTAGTGAGACTATATACAGTAGACAGGCTATATACAGTAGTGAGGCTATATACAGTAGAGAGGCTATATACAGTAGAGAGGCTATATACAGTAGTGAGGCTATATACAGTAGAGGCTATATACAGTCGTGAGACTATATACAGTAGAGAGGCTATATACAGTAGTGAGGCTATATACAGTAGCGAGGCTATATACAGTAGAGAGGCTGTATACAGTAGAGAGGCTATATACAGTAGTGAGGCTATATACAGTAGAGAGGCTATATACAGTAGAGAGGCTATATACAGTAGAGAGGCTATATACAGTAGTGAGGCTATATACAGTAGTGAGGCTATATACAGTAGAGAGGCTATATACAGTAGAGAGGCTATATACAGTAGTGAGGCTATATACAGTAGAGGCTATATACAGTCGTGAGACTATATACAGTAGAGAGGCTATATACAGTAGTGAGGCTATATACAGTAGCGAGGCTATATACAGTAGAGAGGCTGTATACAGTAGAGAGGCTATATACAGTAGAGAGGCTATATACAGTAGTGAGGCTATATACAGTGGAGAGGCTATATACAGTAGTGAGACTATATACAGTAGAGAGGCTATATACAGTAGTGAGGCTATATACAGTAGAGAGGCTATATACAGTAGAGAGGCTATATACAGTAGAGAGGCTATAAAAGTAACGAGGCTATATACAGACACCGGTTAGTCAGGCCGATTGAGGTAGTATGTACATGTAGATGTGGTTAAAGTGACAATGCATATATGATGAACAGAGAGTAGCAGCAGCGTAAGAGGGGTTGGCGGGTGGTGGGTGGCGGGACACAATGCAGATAGCCCAGTTAGCCAATGTGCGGGAGCACTGGTTGGTCGGCCCAATTGAGGTAGAATGTACATGAAGTTATAGTTAAAGTTAGGAGTCTAGGGGCCCTGATAATGTAGAAAAACAAGTACACACACACACACACACACACACACACACACACACACACACACACACACACACACACACACACACACACACACACACACACACACACACACACACACACACACACACACACACACACACACACACACACACACACACACACACACTCCAACTGGTTTTGTGTATATTCTTGGTTCTGGGTGTTTGGTCTATAGTTGGTTTTTATGGGGCTCCTGTTTTCCTGCTGCTCTGTTTGCTGCGGTTTTATCTAATTCATTGGGGTAACTGGTGACTCCAGTGATTTGTTGGTGTGGTTACTGTGCGTCTTGTCGTGATTGATCTGTCCAGCTAAGTGTGGTGGGGGTTTGGTTGTTGTTCTGCCATACCCGTGCCAACCGACATTGAGAAAAGTATTCTAATTTATAACCTGTACCAGCCCCATTTCCCAGACCGGCAGGTACAGGCCCGTGACTTACCTTCTTCTTCTTCGTCTCACTGAGGTCAACGGTGCATAGAGATCTCCATAGTGTTGAATCCTCAGGGTAAATGTTACGGATCAAATCGTGTAGTTGAGGGTCATGTCGAAACTTCACCTGTAACTCATTAACAGCTCTCCACATGACGATTAGGTCATACTGTACTCTATGGCGCACATATGAAGGGTCTATGTATGAATTCTACGCAGTCAATGTAAAGTCAAATCTATTTTTTCCATTCATAAAGCACGTCAAGGTCATTAACTGTGCAGTGTGTCATCTGAGCTATAACACCAACATCAAGGGAAAGAGGGAGATACCACGTCAGGTGTACAACTGAATGGGGGATACCACGTCAGGTATACAACTGAATGGGGGATACCACGTCAGGTGTACAACTGAATGGGGGATACCACGTCAGGTGTACAACTGAATGGGGGATACCACGTCAGGTGTACAACTGAATGGGGGATACCACGTCAGGTGTACAACTGAATGGGGGATACCACGTCAGGTGTACAACTGAATGGGGGATACCACGTCAGGTATACAACTGAATGGGGGATACCACGTCAGGTATACAACTGAATGGGGGATACCACGTCAGGTATACAACTGAATGGGGGATACCACGTCAGGTATACAACTGAATGGGGGATACCACGTCAGGTATACAACTGAATGGGGGATACCACGTCAGGTGTACAACTGAATGGGGGATACCACGTCAGGTATACAACTGAATGGGGGATACCACGTCAGGTGTACAACTGAATGGGGGATACCACGTCAGGTATACAACTGAATGGGGGATACCACGTCAGGTATACAACTGAATGGGGGATACCACGTCAGGTATACAACTGAATGGGGGATACCACGTCAGGTATACAACTGAATGCATCCAACTGAAATGTGTCTTCCCGAATTTAACCCAACCCATCTGAATCAGAGAGGTGCGGGGGGGGGGGGGGGCTGCTTTAATCTACGTCCACTACTTCAGCGCAGTTGGTTAACTGCCTTGTTCAGGGGAAGAACTACATATCTTTACCTTGTCAGCTCGGGGGATTCGATCCAGCAACCTTTCGCTTACTGGCCCAACTTTCTAACCATTAGGCTAGCTGCCGTTAAAGGTCTTATTTATGAATTCTATGTGAAGTCAATTATGTTACATATCTAAATATAGCAATATTTATCTATTATAAACAGTGAAATAACATTGTTAACTAAATGTTTCATGAGTTTTATGATGACTTTGTAATGTTTATTAACCGTGTTTGAAAAGTGTTGACATTGTGCCAGGGGCTTAGCTAGCTAGCATTTTCCCCCTTATTCAGTAATGTAGCTAGCTAGCATTTGCCCCTCATTCAGTAGTGTAGCTAGCTAGCTAGCTAAGCCCCTTACTCAGTAATGTAGCTAGCTAGCTAAGCCCCTGGCACAATGTCAACACTTTTCAAACACACATTACTGAGTAAGGGGCTTAGCTAGCTAGCTAGCTACATTACTGAGTAAGGGTCTTAGCTAGCTAGCTACGTTACTGAGTAAGGGGCTTAGCTAGCTAGCTACACTACTGAATAAGGGGGAAATGCTAGCTAGCTACATTACTGAATAAGGGGAAAATGCTAGCTAGCTACATTACTGAATAAGGGGAAATGCTAGCTAGCTACATTACTGAATAAGAGGGAAAATGCTAGCTAGCTACATTACTGAGTAAGGGGCAAATGCTAGCTAGCTACATTACTGAATGAGGGGGAAATGCTAGCTAACTCAACTACCTTGTGTTCGTACATTTTACTCACTAAAATAGTTAATGCTATATGGGTCTGAAATCGGGAATTTAATTTGAATGGTTTGAATATACATCTTTGTTAAATCCAACTGACTTAAATAAATGGGAAGTTATAATTGGCTTTACATTGACTATATAGACCACAGTAACTTAACTGTGTTGTGGAGGAGGGCCGTTAATTAATTATTATATGACCCTCAACTACACGATTTGATCCGTAACATTTACCCTGAGGATTCAACACTATGGAGATCTCTATGCACCGTTGACCTCAGTGAGACGAAGAAGAAGGCCTGTACCTGCTGGTGGGGGGAAATGGGGCTGGTACAGGTTATAAATCAACGTGGTTTGGCCTTTTGACATTCACTAAGGGTACAGAGTCAATGGGGTGGCAGGGTAGCCTTGTAGTTAGAGCGTTGGCCTAGTAACCGGAAGGTTGCAAGTTCAAACCCCTAAGCTGACAAGGTACAAATCTGTCGTTCTGCCCCTGAACAGGCAGTTAACCCAATGTTCCTAGGCCATCATTGAAAATAAGAATTTGTTCTTAACTGACTTGCCTAGTTAAATAAAGGTAAAATAAAAATGTGAGGGGGCACCGGTTAGTTGAGCTAATATGTACATGTAGGTAGAGTTATTAAAGTGACTATGCATAGATGACAACAACAGAGAGTAGCAGCGATGTAAAAAAAGGGGGAGGGGGCAATGCAAATAATCTGCAAACAGAAGGTTACAATTGGTGGAATCAAGCCATATTTAGACTAGATAGTGTTAAACAAGGTTGGAATGTGAAGCAATGAAATGGGGAGTCTACTCGGCGACACTGTGAAGAATTCACGCACATTTTAGCGTTGTAGCTCTTTTTACAAGACTGTGTTACAATGTGAAATCACCTCCCCAGTCAGCCTATTGTGTGTATTGACATTCATATGTACAGCTTTACTTTTTAGGATTGGGGATCAATGAAATGGGGTGTCTACTCAATACCCCAAACTATGTTTTCCTCCTCAGAGTTATCAGAACTCCAAAACATCCACGCAGTATTGTTTTTCCTCAGGAATAGTGTTCAATACACGTAGGTTGACAATACATGTGGCTCAATTCACAGCTGTTTCATTGTCCCGCAATAAGAGCTACGACACTAATGTTTCTCTGGGTGTCACTGAGTAGGCTGATACCCCATGTCATTGATCCACAATCCATAGTTAAGGCTGTACAGTGAAATAAGGATGTATAATACATCCAGTGTGATTTTAACAGATTTTTGTCAAATTAACAACTTATTGTCTTTTGTTGATTTTATATAACAATATTCCAACCTCGTTTAGCATGATCTATTAAATTATGGCATAATTCTACTATTTGTATTCATTTGCATCACTGTCAATGACATACTTTTATTTTGAAGGCTAACCGCAAAGTCCACTATTGTGGCTAATCCTTATTGTGGCTAGCTTCACATAGATAGGTCCGACCACCATTAATCAAATAAGATCTCTCTTATAAATTAGGGTTATTTTAGGTGATGACACCTAGCTATATAATTAGCTAGCTAACTATAGCTACTGAAACAGACAATGTCGTTTTGCTATGTTTTGGGGGAAGCACATTGTTTGCCTCCATGAGCTAGCTAGCTTTCTTTTATGACCAGCACTGTAGGTGCGCAAGACAACTTTGCCAGCATCATAGCAGACGTATCGATGAATCGTTGTGACATACAAGTGATAGTGTAATCAATGTGTCAACTGCTCCCTTCACACAACAGTGCAAACTGGCTCTAACCAGAATAGAAAGAGGAGTGGGAGGCCCCGGCGCACAACTAACTGAGCAAGAGGACAAGTACATGAAGGGAGTAGTACACAGCGTTGTACGAGATCTTCGTTTTTTTTGGCAATTTCTCGCATTGAATAGCCTTAATTTCTTAGAACAAGAATAGACTGACGTGTTTCAGAAGAAAATTATTTGTTTCTAGCCATTTTGAGACTGTAATCGAATCCACAAATGCTGATGCTCCAGATACTTAACCAGTCAAAAGAAGGCCCGTTTTATTGCTTCTTTAATCAGCACATAATTAACAAAATCGCAAAAGGGTTTTCTAATGATAAATTATTATTTTAAAATGGTAAACTTGGATTAGCTAACACAACGTGCCATTGGAACACAGGAGTGATGGTTGCTGATAATGGGCCTCTGTGCACCTATGTAGATATTCCATCAAAAATCTGCCGTTTCCAGCTACAATAGTCATTTACAACATTAACCATGTCTACACTGTATTTCTGATCAATTTGATGTTATTTTAATACAATATATTATTATTATATATTATTACTATGTATTACTAATATATATTACTACTATATATTACTAATATATTACTATTATATTATATATATAACTACTATACATTACTATTATATATTACTATTATATATTAATACTATATATTACTATTTTATATTACTACTATATATTACTACTATATATTACTATTATATATTACTACTATATATTACTATTATATATTACTACAATATATTACTACTATATATTACTATTATATATTACTACTATATATTAATTATATATATTACTATTATATATTATTACTATGTATTACTAATATATATTACTACTATATATTACTAATATATTACTATTATATATATTACTATTATATATTACTATTATATATTACTACTGTATATTACTATTATATATTACTACTATATATTACTATTATATATTACTACTATATATTACTAATATATTACTATTATATATATTACTAATATATTACTACTATATATTAATATTATATGTTACTACAATATATTACTACTATATATTACTATTATATATTACTGCTATATATTACTTCTATATATTACTATTATATATTGCTTCTATATATTACTACTATATATTACTAATATATTACTACTATATATTACTAATATATTACTATTATAAATAGTACTCTATATATTACTATTATATATTACTATTATATATTAATACTATATATATCATTATTATATATTACTATTATACATTACTATTATATATTACTACTATATAGTACTGCTATATACTACTATTATATATTGCTTCAATATATTACTTCTATATATTACTATTATATATTACTTCTATATATTACTATTATATATTACTATTATATATTACTACTATATAGTACTGCTATATACTACTATTATATATTGCTTCAATATATTACTTCTATATATTACTATTATATATTACTTCTATATATTACTATTATATATTACTTCTATATATTACTATTATATATTACTATTATATATTAATACTATATATATCATTATTATATATTACTATTATACATTACTATTATATATTACTACTATATAGTACTGCTATATACTACTATTATATATTGCTTCAATATATTACTTCTATATATTACTATTATATATTACTACTATATAGTACTGCTATATACCACTATTATATATTACTTCTATATATTACTTCTAAATATTACTATTATATATTACTATTATATATTACTATTATATATTACTACTATATATTACTATTATATATTACTATTATATATTACTATTATATATTACTACTATATATTACTATTATATATTACTATTATATATTACTATTATATATTACTATTATATATTACTATTATATATATATTACTATTATATATTACTATTATATATTACTATTATATATATATTACTATTATATATATATATTACTATTATATATTACTATTATATATTACTATTATATATTACTATTATATATTACTATTATATATATATATTACTATTATATATTACTATTATATATTACTATTATATATTACTATTATATATTACTATTATATATTACTACTATATATTACTATTATATATTACTTCTATATATTACTATTATATATTACTACTATATATTACTATTATATATTACTACTATATATTACTATTATATATTACTATTATATATTACTATTATATATTACTATTATATATTACTATTATATATATATTACTATTATATATTACTACTATATATTACTATTATATATTACTACTATATATTACTATTATATATTACTATTATATATTACTATTATATATTACTATTATATATATATTACTATTATATATTACTATTATATATTACTATTATATATATATTACTATTATATATTACTTCTATATATTACTATTATATATTACTATTATATATTACTTACAGCATTTTTCTCTCTCTCCCTTTGTTTACATGTATGTGATTGTGTGTACATGTATGTGATTGTGTGCACATGTATGTGATTGTGTTTACATGTATGTGATTGTGTGTACATGTATGTGAATGTGTGCATGTATTCATGTGTGTGTCCATGAAGGAGAGGTCCGTGGCCAAAGGGGGGATGACATGCGTGTTCCCAGGCTGTTAACATCGCTGAGGATTATAAGACTATTAGACTGCCAAGAGCTGTCAAGCCATGATGGACATACTGGTAACTTAACCTAATGTCTGTCTGTCTGTCTGTCTGTCTGTCTGTCTGTCTGTCTGTCTGTCTGTCTGTCTGTCTGTCTGTCTGTCTGTCTGTCTGTCTGTCTGTCTGTCTGTCTGTCTGTCTGTCTGTCTGTCTGTCTGTCTGTCTGTCTGTCTGTCTGTCTGTCTGTCTGTCTGTCTGTCTGTCTGTCTGTCTGTCTGTCTGTCTGTCTGTCTGTCTGTCTCTTTCTCTCACTCTCACTCTCACTTTCTCTCTCTCTCACTTTCTCTCTCTCTGTCTCTCTCACTTTCTCTCTCTCTCTCTCTCTCTCTCTCTCTCTCTCTCTCTCTCTCTCTCTCTCTCTCTCTCTCTCTCTCTCTCTCTCTCTCTCTCTCTCTCTCTCTCTCTCTCTCCCTGTCTGTGTCTCTTTCGCTCTCTTCTCAATTCAATTTAAATTCAATTTAAGGGCTGTATTGGCATGGGAAACATATGTTAACATTGCCAAAGCAAATTAACTAGATAATAAACAAAAGTCAAATAAACAATAACAATTACCGGTAAACATTACACTCAGAAAAGTTCCTAGAGAATAAAAACATTATTAATGTCATATGACGTGCAAATAGTTCAAGTACAAAAGGCAAAATAAATAAACATCAATATGGGTTGTATTTACAATGGTGTTTGTTCTTCACTGGTGTGATGGCACACTGTGGTATTTCACCCAATAGATATGGGAGTTGGATTTGTTTTCTAATTCTTTGTGGATCTGTGTAATCTGAGGGAAAGATGTGTCTCTAATATGGTCATACATTTAGCAGGAGGTTAGGAAGTGCAGCTCAGTTTCCACCTCATTTTGTGGGCAGTGTGCTCCTAGCCTGTCTTCTCTTGAGAGCCATGTCTGCCTACGGTGGCCTTTCTCAATAGCAAGGCTATGCTCAATGAGTCTGTACATAGTCAAAGCTTTCCTTAAGTTTGGGTCAGTCAACGTGGACAGGTATTCTGCCGCTGTGTACTCTCTGTTTCGGGCCAAATAGCATTCTAGTTTGCTTTGTTTTTTGACAATTAACTTTTTGATTTCTCATTATTTTGCATGATTTCTCGTGATTTGGCATTATTTCTCATGATTTCTCATGATTTGGCATGATTTCTCATGATTTCTCATGATTTGGCATGATTTGGCATGATTTCTCATGATTTCTCATGATTTGGCATGATTTGGCATGATTTCTCATGATTTCTCATGATTTGGCATGATTTGGCATGATTTCTCATGATTTGGCATGATTTGGCATGATTTCTCATGATGTGGCATGATTTCTCATGATTTGGCATGATTTGGCATGATTTCTCATGATGTGGCATGATTTGGCATGATTTCTCATGATTTCTCATGATTTGGCATGATTTGGCATGATTTCTCATGATTTCTCATGATTTGGCATGATTTGGCATGATTTCTCATGATGTGGCATGCAGTCTCAATTTGTTGTTTGTCCCATTTAGTGAATTCTTGGTTGGTGAGCGGACCCCAGACCTCACAACCATAAAGGGCAATGACTTCTATAACTGATTCAAGTATTTTTAGCCAGATCCTAATCGGTATGTCAAATGTTGATGGCACAGAAGGCCCTACTTGCCATGTCTCTTAGCTCATTCACTGCTTTGTGGATGTTACCTGTGGCGCTGATGTTTAGGCCGAGGTATGTATAGTTTTATGTGTGCTCTAGGGCAACGGTGTCGAGATGGAATTTTTTGGAACACCATTATTTTTGTCTTACTGAGATTTACTGTCAGGGCCCAGGTCTGTCAGGGCCCAGGTCTGTCAGGGCCCAGGTCTGACTGAATCTGTGCAGAAGATCTAGGTGCTGCTGTAGGCCCTCCTTGGTTGATGACAGAAGCACCAGGTCATTGACAAACAGTAGACGTTTGACTAGTAGGGTGAGGCCGGGTGCTGCAGACTGATCAAGTGCCCTCGCCAATTCGTTGATATAGATGTTGAAGTGGGTGGGGCTTAAGCTGCATCCCTGTCTCACCCCATGGCCTTGTTATTAGGGTCAAATTTGTCTCCACTTTTGTGGATTGGGGTGATCAGTCCTTGGTTCCAAATGTAAATGTAAAATGTTCCTGTTTTGATTCATTTAATAGAGTAGGTTAGGTCTGCTCTATACCAAATTAGCATACCCCCTGAGTCCCTTCC
>NW_025748347.1:27500-36449 GCF_021184085.1 Oncorhynchus gorbuscha
TGAGCAACAAACAACCCCTCTCCTCTCCTCTCCTTTCCTCTCTTCTCCTATTTTTTCTCACAATAGTTGTGTATTTAGAGTCCACAAGCTCCACAGCTTTCAATCCCTAAATTACATTTAAATTATTTTCACGTGTCCATCCCTATATATAGCTGCTGTCAACTTTACCCTGTCTCTCTCTCTCTCTCTCTCTCTCTCTCTCTCTCTCTCTCTCTCTCTCTCTCTCTCTCTCTCTCTCTCTCTGTCTCTCTCTCTCTCTCTCACTCCCTCTCTCACTCTCTCTCTCTCTCTCTCTCTCTCTCTCTCTCTCTCTCTCTCTCTCTGTCTCTCTCTCTGTCTCTCTCTCTGTCTCTCTCTCTCTCTCTCTCTCTCTCTCTCTCTCTCTCTCTCTCTCTCTCTCTCTCTCTCTCTCTCCCTCTCTCTCTCTGGTTGAGAAGAGAAGAATAGAAGGAATAGTCTGCAGTAGAAAATCTAATAATCTGAAAATGACATTATTTATCTACTCATCAGATGGCACATTCCCCTCGGGAGGTTACGACACCAACCGTGACATATTCCGATTCTGATTTACTACTTTGTTATTATTTGCTTCCTGTCTTCAGGGTCCAATGGTAGCGTTGGCAAGATTGTGTGTGAGGGGATACGTTGTTGCCAAGGGTTACGTAAGTTGTCATGTTGGTAAACGTCAAATAAAATAAAATGATATTCGTCACTTGAACCCGGAAGACAACAGGTGTAGTCCTTACCGCGAAACTCTTACTTTAACCAACAATGCAGTTTTAAGAAAAATAAGAGTTAAGAAAATATTTGCTAAATAAATAAAAGTTTTTTAAAAAGTAAAAGAGCAACAATAAAATAACAATGAAGAGGCGATATAGAGGGAGTACTGGTACAGAGTCAATGTGGAGGCGATATACAGGGAGTACTGGTATAGAGTCAATGTGGAGGCTATATACAGGGGGTACCAGTACAGAGTCAATGTGGAGGCTATATACAGGGGGTACCAGTACAGAGTCAATGTGGAGGCTATATACAGGGCGTACCAGTACTGAGTCAATGTGGAGGCTATATACAGGGCATACCAGTACAGAGTCAATGTGGAGGCTATATACAGGGTGTACCAGTACTGAGTCAATGTGGAGGCTATATACAGGGCGTACCAGTACTGAGTCAATGTGGAGGCTATATACAGGGCGTACCAGTACTGAGTCAATGTGGAGGCTATATACAGGGCGTACCAGTACTGAGTCAATGACGAGGCTATATACAGGGGGTACCCGTACTGAGTCATTGTGGAGGCTATATACAGGGTGTTACAGTACTGAGTCAATGACGAGGCTATATACAGGGGGTACCCGTACTGAGTCATTGTGGAGGCTATATACAGGGCGTACCAGTACTGAGTCAATGACGAGGCTATATACAGGGGGTACCCGTACTGAGTCATTGTGGAGGCTATATACAGGGCGTACCAGTACTGAGTCAATGACGAGGCTATATACAGGGGGTACCCGTACTGAGTCAATGACGAGGCTATATACAGGGCGTACCAGTACTGAGTCAATGTGGAGGCTATATACAGGTGGTACCAGTACTGAGTTAATGTGGAGGCTATATACAGGGGGTACCAGTACTGAGTCAATGTGGAGGCTATATACAGGGGGTACCAGTACTGAGTCAATGTGGAGGCTATATACAGGGGGTACCAGTACTGAGTCAATGTGGAGGCTATATACAGGGGGTACCAGTACGAGTCAATGTGGAGGCTATATACAGGGGGTACCAGTACTGAGTCAATGTGGAGGCTATATACAGGGGGTACCAGTACGAGTCAATGTGGAGGCTATATACAGGGGGTACCAGTACTGAGTCAATGTGGAGGCTATATACAGGGGGTACCAGTACGAGTCAATGTGGAGGCTATATACAGGGGGTACCAGTACGAGTCAATGTGGAGGCTATATACAGGGGGTACCAGTACTGAGTCAATGTGGAGGCTATATACAGGGGTACCAGTACGAGTCAATGTGGAGGCTATATACAGGGGGTACCAGTACTGAGTCAATGTGGAGGCTATATACAGGGGGTACCAGTACGAGTCAATGTGGAGGCTATATACAGGGGGTACCAGTACTGAGTCAATGTGGAGGCTATATACAGGGGGTACCAGTACTGAGTCAATGTGGAGGCTATATACAGGGGGTACCAGTACTGAGTCAATGTGGAGGCTATATACAGGGGGTACCAGTACGAGTCAATGTGGAGGCTATATACAGGGGGTACCCGTACTGAGTCAATGACGAGGCTATATACAGGGCGTACCAGTACTGAGTCAATGTGGAGGCTATATACAGGGGGTACCAGTACTGAGTTAATGTGGAGGCTATATACAGGGGGTACCAGTACTGAGTCAATGTGGAGGCTATATACAGGGGGTACCAGTACGAGTCAATGTGGAGGCTATATACAGGGGGTACCAGTACTGAGTCAATGTGGAGGCTATATACAGGGGGTACCAGTACGAGTCAATGTGGAGGCTATATACAGGGGGTACCAGTACTGAGTCAATGTGGAGGCTATATACAGGGGGTACTGGTACAGAGTCAATGTGGAGGCTATATACAGGGGGTACTGGTACAGAGTCAATGTGGAGGCTATATACAGGGGGTACTGGTACAGAGTCATTGTGGAGGCTATATACAGGGGGTACTGGTACAGAGTCAATATGGAGGCTATATACAGGGGTACTGGTACAGAGTCAATATGGAGGCTATATACAGGGGTACCGGTACAGAGTCAATGTGGAGGCTATATACAGGGGTACCGGTACAGAGTCAATATGGAGGCTATATACAGGGGGTACTGGTACAGAGTCAATATGGAGGCTATATACAGGGGGTACCGGTACAGAGTCAATATGGAGGCTATATACAGGGGGTACTGGTACAGAGTCAATATGGAGGCTATATACAGGGGGTACTGGTACAGAGTCAATATGGAGGCTATATACAGGGGGTACCGGTACAGAGTCAATGTGGAGGCTATATACAGGGGGTACTGGTACAGAGTCAATATGGAGGCTATATACAGGGGGTACCGGTACAGAGTCAATGTGGAGGCTATATACAGGGGGAACCGGTACAGAGTCAATGTGGAGGCTATATACAGGGTATTACGGTACTGAGTCATTGTGCGGGGGTTAGTCAAAGTAATTGAAGTAATAGCGTTAAAAAAAGGGGGAGGGGTCAATGCAAATCGTCCGGGTCATTTGATTAGCTGTTCAGCAGTCTTATGGCTTGGGGGTAGAAGCTGTTAAAGTTAGCGAGGGAGATATGAGTCTCCTGCTTCAGTGATTTTTGCAATTCGTTCCAGTCATTGGCAGCAAAGAACTGGAAAGAAAGGCGGCCAAAGTAGGAATAGGCTTTGGGGATGACCAGTGTGTAACGGCGTTCTTCGTTTGTCGAAAGAGAGTCGGACCGAAATGCAGCGTGGTGGTTACTCATGACATTAATGAAAAAAGTGACACATGAAATAACTATACAAATACAAAACAACAAACGGAACGTGAAACCTAATTACAGCCTATCTGGTGAAACTACACAGAGACAGGAACAATCACCCACAAAATACACAGTGAAACCCAGGCTACCTAAATACGGTTCCCCATCAGAGACAACAAGAATCACCTGCCTCAGGCAGCCAAGCCTATGCAACACCCCTACTCAGCCGTAATCCCAATAACTACAAAAAAAAAACAATACGAACCACAACATATAAACCCATGTCACACCCTGGCCTGACCAAATATATAACGAAACACAAAATACAATGACCAAGGCGTGACACAGTGAGATATACCTGCTGGAGTGCTGCTATGGTGACCAGTGAGCTGAGATAAGGCGGGGCTTCACCTAGCAAAGACTTATAGATGACCTGTAGCCAGTGGGTTTGGCGACAAATATGTAGCGAGGGCCAGCCAACGAGAGCGTACAGGTCGCAGTGGTGGGTAGTATATTGGGCTTTGGTGAGAAAACGGATTAAACTGTGATAGACTGCATCCAATTTGCTGAGTAGAGCGTTGGAGTCCATTTCGTAAATGACATCGCTGAAGTCGAGCATCGGTAAGATGGTCAGTTTTACGAGGGTATGTTTGGCAGCATGAGTGAAGGATGCTTTGTTGCGAAATAGGAAGCCGATTCTAGATTTAATTTTGGATTGGAGATGCTTAATGTGAGTCTGGAAGGAGAGTTTACAGTCTAACCAGACAGGTAGTTGAATTTGGGCATTTCATCCAGACTGGAAAATACTGCCCCCTGTCACCAGGAAGTTAATCATCAGCTATCAGAAGCAGCTCACAGATCATTGCTGTCATGTTTGTCATTTATTATCATGTCTTGTCCCTGTGCTCCCCATGCTATTCGTTTCCCTCTGCTGGTCTTATTTGGTTCTTTCCCTCCTTCTATCCCTCTCTCTCCCCCTCCCTCTCTCACTCTCTCGCTCTCTCTTCTCTCTATCGTTCCGTTCCTGCTCCCAGCTGTTCCTATTCCCCTAATCATCATTTAGTCTTCCCACACCTGTTCCCGATCCTTTCCCCTGATTAGAGTCCCTATTTATTCCTTTGTGTTCCGTTCCTGTGCCGTCGGTTCCTTGTATTGTATTCACCATGCTGTGATTGCGTTTCGCCCTGTCCTGTCGTGTTTTTGCTGTGATTGTGTATCGCCCTGTCCTGTCGTGTTTTTGCCTTCATCAGATGCTGCGTGTGAGCAGGTGTCTCTGTCGACTACGGCCTGCGCCTACCCGAAGCGACCTGCAGTCTGTGGCCGCTTCTCCAGTTGTTTCCCCTCTACAAGTCTAGAGGATTTCTGTTATTCCGTTTTGGACTTAAATAAACTCTGTTTCTGTTAAGTCGCTTTTGGGTCCTCTTTCACCTGCATGACAGAAGGAACCGACCAAGGAATGGACCCAGCGACTTCAGACGCTCGTTACACTGCCGTCGAGATCCAAGGAGCCATGCTCGGCAGACACGAGCAGGAATTGTCTGCTGCTCGCCATGCCGTGGAGAACCTGGCCGCTCAGGTTTCCGACCTCTCTGGACAGTTCCAGAGTCTACGTCTCGTGCCACCTGTTACTTCCTGGCCTGCCGAGCCTCCAGAACCTAGGGTTAATAACCCACCTTGCTACTCCGGGCAGCCCACTGAGTGCCGCTCCTTTCTCACGCAGTGTGAGATTGTGTTCTCTCTCCAACCCAACACATACTCTAGAGAGAGAGCTCGGGTTGCTTACGTCATTTCACTCCTTACTGGCCGGGCTCGAGAATGGGGCACAGCTATCTGGGAGGCAAGGGCTGATTGCTCTAACAAATTCCAGAACTTTAAAGAGGAGATGATTCGGGTTTTTGACCGTTCAGTTTTTGGTGGGGAGGCTTCTAGGGCCCTGGCTTCCTTATGCCAAGGTGAACGGTCCATAACGGATTATTCCATTGAGTTTCGCACTCTTGCTGCCTCTAGTGAGTGGAACGAGCCGGCGCTGCTCGCTCGTTTTCTGGAGGGACTCCACGCAGTGGTTAAGGATGAGATTCTCTCCCGGGAGGTTCCTTCAGATGTGGACTCTTTGATTGCTCTCGCCATCCGCATAGAACGACGGGTAGATCTTCGTCACCGGGCTCGTGGAAGAGAGCTCGCATCAACGGTGTTTCCCTGCTCCGCATCGCAACCATCTCCCTCCTCTGGCTTTGAGACTGAGCCCATGCAGCTGGGAGGGATTCGCATCTCGACTAAGGAGAGGGAACGGAGGATCACCAACCGCCTGTGCCTCTATTATGGAGTTGCTGGACATTTTGTTTATTCATGTCCAGTAAGAGGCCAGAGCCCATCAGTAAGCGGAGGGCTACTGGTGAGCGCTACTACTCTGGTCTCTTCATCTAGATCTTGTACTACTATGTCGGTCCATCTACGCTGGACCGGTTCGGGTGCTACATGCAGTGCCTTGATTGACTCTGGGGCTGAGGGTTGTTTCATGGACGAAGCATGGGTTCGGAAACATAACATTCCTTTCAGACCGTTAGACAAGCCTACGCCCATGTTTGCCTTAGATGGTAGTCATCTTCCCAGTATCAGATTTGAGACACTACCTTTAACCCTCACAGTATCTGGTAACCACAGTGAGACTATTTCTTTTTTGATTTTCCGTTCACCGTTTACACCTGTTGTTTTGGGTCATCCCTGGCTAGTATGTCATAATCCTTCTATTAATTGGTCTAGTAATTCTATCCTATCCTGGAACGTTTCTTGTCATGTGAAGTGTTTAATGTCTGCCATCCCTCCCGTTTCTTCTGTCCCTACTTCCCAGGAGGAACCTGGCGATTTGACAGGAGTGCCGGAGGAATATCATGATCTGCGCACGGTCTTCAGTCGGTCCCGAGCTAACTCCCTTCCTCCTCACCGGTCGTATGATTGTAGTATTGATCTCCTTCCGGGGACCACTCCTCCTCGAGGTAGACTATACTCTCTGTCGGCTCCCGAACGTAAGGCTCTCGAGGATTATTTGTCTGTGTCTCTTGACGCCGGCACCGTAGTGCCTTCTTCCCTCCGGCCGGGGCGGGGTTCTTTTTTGTTAAGAAGAAGGACGGTACTCTGCGCCCTGCGTGGATTATCGAGGGCTGAATGACATAACGGTTAAGAATCGTTATCCGCTTCCCCTTATGTCATCAGCCTTCGAGATTCTGCAGGGAGCCAGGTGCTTTACTAAGTTGGACCTTCGTAACGCTTACCATCTCGTGCGCATCAGAGAGGGGGACGAGTGGAAAACGGCGTTTAACACTCCGTTAGGGCATTTTGAGTACCGGGTTCTGCCGTTCGGTCTCGCCAATGCGCCAGCTGTTTTTCAGGCATTAGTTAATGATGTTCTGAGAGACATGCTGAACATTTTTGTTTTTGTCTATCTTGACGATATCCTGATTTTTTCTCCGTCACTCGAGATTCATGTTCAGCACGTTCGACGTGTTCTACAGCGCCTTTTAGAGAATTGTCTCTACGTAAAGGCTGAGAAGTGCTCTTTTCATGTCTCCTCCGTTACTTTTCTCGGTTCCGTTATTTCCGCTGAAGGCATTCAGATGGATTCCGCTAAGGTCCAAGCTGTCAGTGATTGGCCCGTTCCAAGGTCACGTGTCGAGTTGCAGCGCTTTTTAGGTTTCGCTAATTTCTATCGGCGTTTCATTCGTAATTTCGGTCAAGTTGCTGCCCCTCTCACAGCTCTTACTTCTGTCAAGACGTGTTTTAAGTGGTCCGGTTCCGCCCAGGGAGCTTTTGATCTTCTAAAAGAACGTTTTACGTCCGCTCCTATCCTCGTTACTCCTGACGTCACTAGACAATTCATTGTCGAGGTTGACGCTTCAGAGGTAGGCGTGGGAGCCATTCTATCCCAGCGCTTCCAGTCTGACGATAAGGTTCATCCTTGCGCTTATTTTTCTCATCGCCTGTCGCCATCTGAGCGCAACTATGATGTGGGTAACCGTGAACTGCTCGCCATCCGCTTAGCCCTAGGCGAATGGCGACAGTGGTTGGAGGGGGCGACCGTTCCTTTTGTCGTTTGGACAGACCATAAGAACCTTGAGTACATCCGTTCTGCCAAACGACTTAATGCCCGTCAAGCTCGTTGGGCGTTGTTTTTCGCTCGTTTCGAGTTTGTGATTTCTTACCGTCCGGGTAGCAAGAACACCAAGCCTGATGCCTTATCCCGTCTGTTTAGTTCTTCTGTGGCTTCTACTGATCTCGAGGGATTCTTCCTTATGGGCGTGTTGTCGGGTTGACAGTCTGGGGAATTGAAAGACAGGTTAAGCAAGCACTCACGCACACTGCGTCGCCGCGCGCTTGTCCTAGTAACCTCCTTTTCGTTTCCTGTTTCCACTCGTCTGGCTGTTCTTCAGTGGGCTCACTCTGCCAAGTTAGCTGGTCATCCCGGTGTTCGAGGCACTCTTGCGTCTATTCGCCAGCGCTTTTGGTGGCCGACTCAGGAGCGTGACACGCGCCGTTTCGTGGCTGCGTGTTCAGACTGCGCGCAGAAGAAGTCTGGTAATTTTTTTCTGCTTCTGCTCCTGGTCTTGCTGGGTCTCAGTCTGTTCCCTGCCATCGCATCTCTCCTGTTCTTGTTCCTGCCCTTGCTGTGTCTCAGTCTGTCCCTAGTTCTCATTTTTTTTTTAGAGTAGTACCCTAGTTTCCTTTTTATCGTTTTTTCGTTACGGTCCTGAGGAGAGGAGTTGGGTTCTTTCTCGGGACGTGCTGGACCGTTTGATCTATGATTTCCTCCGTTGCCGCCAGTGTTCCTCCTCGAGAGCGCCAGGAGGCGCTCGGTGAGTGGGGGGGTACTGTCATGTTTGTCATTTATTATCATGTCTTGTCCCTGTGCTCCCCATGCTATTCGTTTCCCTCTGCTGGTCTTATTTGGTTCTTTCCCTCCTTCTATCCCTCTCTCTCCCCCTCCCTCTCTCACTCTCTCGCTCTCTCTTCTCTCTATCGTTCCGTTCCTGCTCCCAGCTGTTCCTATTCCCCTAATCATCATTTAGTCTTCCCACACCTGTTCCCGATCCTTTCCCCTGATTAGAGTCCCTATTTATTCCTTTGTGTTCCGTTCCTGTGCCGTCGGTTCCTTGTATTGTATTCACCATGCTGTGATTGCGTTTCGCCCTGTCCTGTCGTGTTTTTGCTGTGATTGTGTATCGCCCTGTCCTGTCGTGTTTTTGCCTTCATCAGATGCTGCGTGTGAGCAGGTGTCTCTGTCGACTACGGCCTGCGCCTACCCGAAGCGACCTGCAGTCTGTGGCCGCTTCTCCAGTTGTTTCCCTCTACAAGTCTAGAGGATTTCTGTTATTCCGTTTTGGACTTAAATAAACTCTGTTTCTGTTAAGTCGCTTTTGGGTCCTCTTTCACCTGCATGACAATTGCACCTGTACAT
>NW_025748348.1:0-25000 GCF_021184085.1 Oncorhynchus gorbuscha
AACTATGACTGAACTGAAACTATGACTGAGCTGAAACTATGACTAAACTGAAACTATGATTTAAACTATGACTGAACTGAAACTATGATTTAAACTATGACTGAACTGCATCTATGATTTAAACTATGACTGAACTGAAACTATGATTTAAACTATGACTGAACTGAAACTATGATTTAAACTATGACTGAACTGAAACTATGACTGAACTGAAACTATGATTTAAACTATGACTGAACTGAAACTATGATTTAAACTGAAACTATGATTTAAACTATGACTAAA
The DNA here is from genome assembly GCF_021184085.1 of Oncorhynchus gorbuscha. Lineage (NCBI taxonomy): Eukaryota > Metazoa > Chordata > Actinopteri > Salmoniformes > Salmonidae > Oncorhynchus > Oncorhynchus gorbuscha. Next base: position 286 of record NW_025748348.1, read on the forward strand.
CTGAAACTATGACTTAAACTATGACTGAACTGAAACTATGATTTAAACTATGACTGAACTGAAACTATGATTTAAACTATGACTGAACTGAAACTATGATTTAAACTATGACTGAACTGAAACTATGACTGAACTGAAACTATGATTTTATCTATGACTGAACTGAATCTGTGACTGAACTGAAACTATGACTGAACTGAATCTGTGACTGAACTGAAACTATGACTGAACTGAATCTATGACTGAAACTATGACTGAACTGAAACTATGACTGAACTGAAACTATGATTTAAACTATGACTGAACTGGATCTATGATTTAAACTATGACTGAACTGAATCTATGACTGAACTGAATCTATGACTGAAACTATGACTGAACTGAAACTATGACTGAACTGAAACTATGATTTAAACTATGACTGAACTGAAACTATGATTTAAACTATGACTGAAACTATGACTGAAACTATGACTGAACTGAAACTATGACTTAACTGAAACTATGATTTAAACTATGACTGAACTGAAACTATGATTTAAACTATGACTGAAACTATGACTGAACTGAAACTATGATTTAAAATATGACTGAACTGAATCTATGACTGAACTGAAACTATGACTGAACTGAAACTATGATTTAAAATATGACTGAAATGAATGTATGACTGAACTGAAACTATGAAATAAACTATGACTGAACTGAATCTATGACTGAACTGAATCTATGACTGAACTGAATCTATGACTGAAACTATGACTGAACTGAAACTATGACTGAACTGAATCTATGACTGAACTGAAACTATGACTGAACTGAATCTATGACTGAAACTCTGACTGAACTGAAACTATGACTGAACTGAAACTATGATTTAAACTATGACTGAACTGAATCTATGATTTAAACTATGACTGAAACTATGACTGATAGACTGAACTGAAACTATGATTTAAAATATGACTGAAACTGAAACTATGATTGAACTGAAACTATGATATAAAATATGACTGAACTGAATCTATGACTGAACTGAAACTATGACTGAACTGAAACTATGATTTAAAATATGACTGAACTGAATCTATGACTGAACTGAAACTATGAAATAAACTATGACTGAACTGAAACTATGATTTTAACTATGACTGAAACTATGACTGAACTGAATCTATGACTGAAATGAAACTATGACTGAACTGAAACTATGATTGAACTGAAACTATGACTGAACTGAAACTATGATTGAACTGAAACTATGAAATAAACTGTGACTGAACTGAAACTATGACTGAACTGAAACTATGACTGAACTGAAACTATGATTGAACTGAAACTATGACTGAACTGAAACTATGATTGAACTGAAACTATAACTGAACTGAAACTATGATTGAACTGAAACTATGACTGAACTGAAACTATGACTGAACTGAATCTATGACTGAACTGAAACTATGACTGAACTGAATCTATGACTGAAACTCTGACTGAACTGAAACTATGACTGAACTGAAACTATGATTTAAACTATGACTGAACTGAATCTATGATTTAAACTATGACTGAAACTATGACTGATAGACTGAACTGAAACTATGATTTAAAATATGACTGAAACTGAAACTATGATTGAACTGAAACTATGATATAAAATATGACTGAACTGAATCTATGACTGAACTGAAACTATGACTGAACTGAAACTATGATTTAAAATATGACTGAACTGAATCTATGACTGAACTGAAACTATGAAATAAACTATGACTGAACTGAAACTATGATTTTAACTATGACTGAAACTATGACTGAACTGAATCTATGACTGAAATGAAACTATGACTGAACTGAAACTATGATTGAACTGAAACTATGACTGAACTGAAACTATGATTGAACTGAAACTATGAAATAAACTGTGACTGAACTGAAACTATGACTGAACTGAAACTATGACTGAACTGAAACTATGATTGAACTGAAACTATGACTGAACTGAAACTATGATTGAACTGAAACTATAACTGAACTGAAACTATGATTGAACTGAAACTATGACTGAACTGAAACTATGACTGAACTGAAACTATGATTGAACTGAAACTATGACTGAACTGAAACTATGATTTTAACTATGACTGAAACTATGACTGAATCTATGACTGAACTGAAACTATGACTGAAACTATGACTGAACTGAAACTATGATTTAAACTATGACTGAACTGAATCTATGATTTTAACTATGACTGAAACTATGACTGAACTGAAACTATGACTGAACTGAAACTATGACTGAAACTATGACTGAACTGAAACTATGACTGGACTGAAACTATGATTTAAACTATGACTGAACTGAAACTATGATTGAACTGAATCATGATTTAAAATATGACTGAACTGAAACTATGATTGAACTGAATCTATGATTTAAACTATGACTGAACTGAAACTATGATTGAACTGAATCTATGATTTAAAATATGACTGAAACTGAAACGATGATTGAACTGAATCTATGATTTAAACTATGACTGAACTGAATCTATGATTGAACTGAATCTATGATTTAAACTATGACTGAACTGAAACTATGACTGAACTGAAACTATGATTTAAAATATGACTGAAACTATGATTGAACTGAATCTATGATTTAAAATATGACTGAACTGAAACTATGACTGAACTGAAACTAAGACTGAAACTATGACTGAACAGAAACTATGACTGAACTGAAACTATGATTTTAACTATGACTGAAACTATGACTGAACTGAAACTATGACTGAAACTATGACTGAACTGAAACTATGACTGAATCTATGACTGAACTTAAACTATGATTTAAACTATGACTGAACTGAAACTATGACTGAACTGAAACTATGACTGAATCTATGACTGAACTTAAACTATGATTTAAACTATGACTGAACTGAAACTATGACTGAACTGAAACTATGACTGAACTGAAACTATGACTGAAACTATGACTGAACTGAAACTATGACTGAACTGAAACTATGATTTTAACTATGACTGAAACTATGACTGAAACTATGACTGAACTGAAACTATGACTGAAACTATGACTGAACTGAAACTATGATTTTAACTATGACTGAAACTATGACTGAAACTATGACTGAACTGAAACTATGACTGAAACTATGATTTAAACTATGACTGAACTGAATCTATGACTGAACTGAAACTATGACTGAAACTATGACTGAACTGAAACTATGACTGAACTGAAACTATGATTTTAACTATGACTGAAACTATGACTGAAACTATGACTGAACTGAAACTATGACTGAAACTATGACTGAACTGAAACTATGACTGAACTGAAACTATGACTGAACTGAAACTATGATATAAAATATGACTGAACTGAATCTATGACTGAACTGAAACTATGACTGAACTGAAACTATGATTTAAAATATGACTGAACTGAATCTATGACTGAACTGAAACTATGAAATAAACTATGACTGAACTGAAACTATGATTTTAACTATGACTGAAACTATGACTGAACTGAAACTATGACTGAACTGAATCTATGATTTAAAATATGACTGAACTGAAACTATGATTGAACTGAAACTATGATTGAACTGAATCTATGATTTAAAATATGACTGAACTGAATCTATGATTTAAACTATGACTGAAACTCTGACTTAACTGAAACTATGAAATAAACTATGATTGAACTGAAACTATGAAATAAACTGTGACTGAACTGAAACTATGACTGAACTGAATCTATGACTGAAATGAAACTATGACTGAACTGAAACTATGATTGAACTGAATCTATGACTGAACTGAAACTATGATTGAACTGAAACTATGAAATAAACTATGACTGAACTGAAACTATGACTGAACTGAATCTATGACTGAACTGAAACTATGACTGAACTGAAACTATGACTGAACTGAAACTATGACTGAACTGAAACTATGATTGAACTTAAACTATGACTGAACTTAAACTATGACTGAACTGAAACTATAACTGAACTGAAACTATGATTGAACTGAAACTATGATTGAACTGAAACTATGACTGAACTGAAACTATGACTGAACTGAAACTTTGACTGAAACTATGATTGAACTTAAACTATGACTGAAACTATGATTGAACTTAAACTATGACTGAAACTATGACTGAACTGAAACTATGACTGAACTGAAACTATGATTTTAACTATGACTGAAACTATGACTGAACTGAAACTATGACTGAAACTATGACTGAACTGAAACTATGACTGAACTGAAACTTTGACTGAACTGAAACTATGACTGAACTGAAACTATGATTTTAACTATGACTGAAACTATGACTGAATCTATGACTGAACTGAAACTATGACTGAAACTATGACTGAACTGAAACTATGATTTAAACTATGACTGAAACTACGACTGAAACTATGACTGAACTGAAACTATGACTGAACTGAAACTATGAAATAAACTATGACTGAACTGAAACTATGACTGGACTGAAACTATGATTTAAACTATGACTGAACTGAAACTATGATTGAACTGAATTTATGATTTAAAATATGACTGAACTGAAACTATGATTGAACCGAATCTATGATTTAAACTATGACTGAACTGAAACTATGATTGAACTGAATCTATGATTTAAAATATGACTGAAACTGAAACTATGATTGAACTGAATCTATGATTTAAACTATGACTGAACTGAATCTATGATTGAACTGAATCTATGATTTAAACTATGACTGAACTGAAACTATGACTGAACTGAAACTATGATTTAAAATATGACTGAAACTGAAACTATGATTGAACTGAATCTATGATTTAAAATATGACTGAACTGAAACTATGACTGAACTGAAACTAAGACTGAAACTATGACTGAACTGAAACTATGACTGAACTGAAACTATGATTTTAACTATGACTGAAACTATGACTGAAACTATGACTGAACTGAAACTATGACTGAACTGAAACTTTGACTGTACTGAAACTATGATTGAACTTAAACTATGACTGAAACTATGACTGAACTGAAACTATGACTGAACTGAAACTATGATTTTAACTATGACTGAAACTATGACTGAACTGAAACTATGACTGAAACTATGACTGAACTGAAACTATGACTGAACTGAAACTATGATTTTAACTATGACTGAAACTATGACTGAAACTATGACTGAACTGAAACTATGACTGAAACTATGATTTAAACTATGACTGAACTGAAACTATGACTGAACTGAATCTATGACTGAACTGAAACTATGACTGAAACTATGACTGAACTGAAACTATGACTGAACTGAAACTATGATTTTAACTATGACTGAAACTATGACTGACACTATGACTGAACTGAAACTATGACTGAAACTATGACTGAACTGAAACTATGACTGAACTGAAACTATGACTGAACTGAAACTATGATTTAAACTATGACTGAACTGAAACTATGACTGAACTAAAACTATGATTTAAACTATGACTGAACTGAAACTATGACTGAACTGAATCTGTGATTTAAAATATGACTGAACTGAAACTATGATTGAACTGAATCTATGATTGACTGAACTGAAACTATGATTGAACTGAATCTATGATTTAAAATATGACTGAACTGAAACTATGACTGAACTGAAACTATGACTGAACTGAAACTATGATTGAAGTGAATCTATGATTTAAACTATGACTGAACTGAAACTATGACTGAAACTATGATTTAAACTATGACTGAACTGAAACTATGACTGAACTGAAACTATGATTTAAACTATGACTGAACTGAATCTATGACTGAACTGAAACTATGAAATAAACTATGACTGAACTGAAACTATGAAATAAACTATGACTGAACTGAAACTATGACTGAACTGAAACTATGACTGAACTGAAACTATGACTGAACTGAAACTATGATTTAAACTATGACTGAACTGAAACTATGACTGAACTGAAACTATGACTGAACTGAAACTATGATTTAAACTATGACTGAACTGAAACTATGACTGAACTAAAACTATGATTTAAACTATGACTGAACTGAAACTATGACTGAACTGAATCTGTGATTTAAAATATGACTGAACTGAAACTATGATTGAACTGAATCTATGATTGACTGAACTGAATCTATGATTTAAAATATGACTGAACTGAAACTATGACTGAACTGAAACTATGACTGAACTTAAACTATGATTGAAGTGAATCTATGATTTAAACTATGACTGAACTGAAACTATGACTGAAACTATGATTTAAACTATGACTGAACTGAAACTATGACTGAACTGAAACTATGACTGAACTGAAACTATGATTGAACTGAAACTATGAAATAAACTATGACTGAACTGAAACTATGACTGAACTGAATCTATGATTTAAACTATGACTGAACTGAAACTATGAAATAAACTATGACTTTAACTGACTGACTGTACATAGCCCACCTATAATTTATAATTTAACAACTACCTCTTTCCCAACTGTATTTATTTATTTATTTTGCTCCTTTGCACCCCATTATTTATATCTCTACTTTGCACATTCTGCAAATCAACCATGACTGAACTGAAACTATGACTGAACTGAATCTGTGATTTAAAATATGACTGAACTGAATCTGTGATTTAAAATATGACTGAACTGAAACTATGATTGAACTGAATCTATGATTGACTGAACTGAATCTATGATTTAAAATATGACTGAAACTGAAACTATGATTGAACTGAATCTATGATTTAAACTATGACTGAACTGAATCTATGATTGAACTGAATCTATGATTTAAACTATGACTGAACTGAAACTATGACTGAACTGAAACTATGATTTAAAATATGACTGAAACTGAAACTATGATTGAACTGAATCTATGATTTAAAATATGACTGAACTGAAACTATGACTGAACTGAAACTAAGACTGAAACTATGACTGAACTGAAACTATGACTGAACTGAAACTATGATTTTAACTATGACTGAAACTATGACTGAAACTATGACTGAACTGAAACTATGACTGAACTGAAACTTTGACTGTACTGAAACTATGATTGAACTGAAACTATGATTTAAACTATGACTGAACTGAAACTATGACTGAACTGAAACTATGACTGAACTGAAACTATGATTTAAACTATGACTGAACTGAAACTATGACTGAACTAAAACTATGATTTAAACTATGACTGAACTGAAACTATGACTGAACTGAATCTGTGATTTAAAATATGACTGAACTGAAACTATGATTGAACTGAATCTATGATTGACTGAACTGAATCTATGATTTAAAATATGACTGAACTGAAACTATGACTGAACTGAAACTATGACTGAACTTAAACTATGATTGAAGTGAATCTATGATTTAAACTTGGACTGAACTGAAACTATGACTGAAACTATGATTTAAACTATGACTGAACTGAAACTATGACTGAACTGAAACTATGACTGAACTGAAACTATGATTGAACTGAAACTATGAAATAAACTATGACTGAACTGAAACTATGACTGAACTGAATCTATGATTTAAACTATGACTGAACTGAAACTATGAAATAAACTATGACTTTAACTGACTGACTGTACATAGCCCACCTATAATTTATAATTTAACAACTACCTCTTTCCCAACTGTATTTATTTATTTATTTTGCTCCTTTGCACCCCATTATTTATATCTCTACTTTGCACATTCTGCAAATCAACCATGACTGAACTGAAACTATGACTGAACTGAATCTGTGATTTAAAATATGACTGAACTGAATCTGTGATTTAAAATATGACTGAACTGAAACTATGATTGAACTGAATCTATGATTGACTGAACTGAATCTATGATTTAAAATATGACTGAAACTGAAACTATGATTGAACCGAATCTATGATTTAAACTATGACTGAACTGAAACTATGATTGAACTGAATTTATGATTTAAAATATGACTGAACTGAAACTATGATTGAACCGAATCTATGATTTAAACTATGACTGAACTGAAACTATGATTGAACTGAATCTATGATTTAAAATATGACTGAAACTGAAACTATGATTGAACTGAATCTATGATTTAAACTATGACTGAACTGAATCTATGATTGAACTGAATCTATGATTTAAACTATGACTGAACTGAAACTATGACTGAACTGAAACTATGATTTAAAATATGACTGAAACTGAAACTATGATTGAACTGAATCTATGATTTAAAATATGACTGAACTGAAACTATGACTGAACTGAAACTAAGACTGAAACTATGACTGAACTGAAACTATGACTGAACTGAAACTATGATTTTAACTATGACTGAAACTATGACTGAAACTATGACTGAACTGAAACTATGACTGAACTGAAACTTTGACTGTACTGAAACTATGATTGAACTTAAACTATGACTGAAACTATGACTGAACTGAAACTATGACTGAACTGAAACTATGATTTTAACTATGACTGAAACTATGACTGAACTGAAACTATGACTGAAACTATGACTGAACTGAAACTATGACTGAACTGAAACTATGATTTTAACTATGACTGAAACTATGACTGAAACTATGACTGAACTGAAACTATGACTGAAACTATGATTTAAACTATGACTGAACTGAAACTATGACTGAACTGAATCTATGACTGAACTGAAACTATGACTGAAACTATGACTGAACTGAAACTATGACTGAACTGAAACTATGATTTTAACTATGACTGAAACTATGACTGAAACTATGACTGAACTGAAACTATGACTGAAACTATGACTGAACTGAAACTATGACTGAACTGAAACTATGACTGAACTGAAACTATGATTTAAACTATGACTGAACTGAAACTATGACTGAACTAAAACTATGATTTAAACTATGACTGAACTGAAACTATGACTGAACTGAATCTGTGATTTAAAATATGACTGAACTGAAACTATGATTGAACTGAATCTATGATTGACTGAACTGAAACTATGATTGAACTGAATCTATGATTTAAAATATGACTGAACTGAAACTATGACTGAACTGAAACTATGACTGAACTGAAACTATGATTGAAGTGAATCTATGATTTAAACTATGACTGAACTGAAACTATGACTGAAACTATGATTTAAACTATGACTGAACTGAAACTATGACTGAACTGAAACTATGATTTAAACTATGACTGAACTGAATCTATGACTGAACTGAATCTATGATTTAAAATATGACTGAACTGAAACTATGACTGAACTGAAACTAAGACTGAAACTATGACTGAACTGAAACTATGATTTAAACTATGACTGAACTGAATCTATGACTGAACTGAAACTATGAAATAAACTATGACTGAACTGAAACTATGAAATAAACTATGACTGAACTGAAACTATGACTGAACTGAAACTATGACTGAACTGAAACTATGACTGAACTGAAACTATGATTTAAACTATGACTGAACTGAAACTATGACTGAACTGAAACTATGACTGAACTGAAACTATGATTTAAACTATGACTGAACTGAAACTATGACTGAACTAAAACTATGATTTAAACTATGACTGAACTGAAACTATGACTGAACTGAATCTGTGATTTAAAATATGACTGAACTGAAACTATGATTGAACTGAATCTATGATTGACTGAACTGAATCTATGATTTAAAATATGACTGAACTGAAACTATGACTGAACTGAAACTATGACTGAACTGAAACTATGATTGAACTGAAACTATGAAATAAACTATGACTGAACTGAAACTATGACTGAACTGAATCTATGATTTAAACTATGACTGAACTGAAACTATGAAATAAACTATGACTTTAACTGACTGACTGTACATAGCCCACCTATAATTTATAATTTAACAACTACCTCTTTCCCAACTGTATTTATTTATTTATTTTGCTCCTTTGCACCCCATTATTTATATCTCTACTTTGCACATTCTGCAAATCAACCATGACTGAACTGAAACTATGACTGAACTGAATCTGTGATTTAAAATATGACTGAACTGAATCTGTGATTTAAAATATGACTGAACTGAAACTATGATTGAACTGAATCTATGATTTAAAATATGACTGAAACTGAAACTATGATTGAACTGAATCTATGATTTAAACTATGACTGAACTGAATCTATGATTGAACTGAATCTATGATTTAAACTATGACTGAACTGAAACTATGACTGAACTGAAACTATGATTTAAAATATGACTGAAACTGAAACTATGATTGAACTGAATCTATGATTTAAAATATGACTGAACTGAAACTATGACTGAACTGAAACTAAGACTGAAACTATGACTGAACTGAAACTATGACTGAACTGAAACTATGATTTTAACTATGACTGAAACTATGACTGAAACTATGACTGAACTGAAACTATGACTGAACTGAAACTTTGACTGTACTGAAACTATGATTGAACTTAAACTATGACTGAAACTATGACTGAACTGAAACTATGACTGAACTGAAACTATGATTTTAACTATGACTGAAACTATGACTGAACTGAAACTATGACTGAAACTATGACTGAACTGAAACTATGACTGAACTGAAACTATGATTTTAACTATGACTGAAACTATGACTGAAACTATGACTGAACTGAAACTATGACTGAAACTATGATTTAAACTATGACTGAACTGAAACTATGACTGAACTGAATCTATGACTGAACTGAAACTATGACTGAAACTATGACTGAACTGAAACTATGACTGAACTGAAACTATGATTTTAACTATGACTGAAACTATGACTGACACTATGACTGAACTGAAACTATGACTGAAACTATGACTGAACTGAAACTATGACTGAACTGAAACTATGACTGAACTGAAACTATGATTTAAACTATGACTGAACTGAAACTATGACTGAACTAAAACTATGATTTAAACTATGACTGAACTGAAACTATGACTGAACTGAATCTGTGATTTAAAATATGACTGAACTGAAACTATGATTGAACTGAATCTATGATTGACTGAACTGAAACTATGATTGAACTGAATCTATGATTTAAAATATGACTGAACTGAAACTATGACTGAACTGAAACTATGACTGAACTGAAACTATGATTGAAGTGAATCTATGATTTAAACTATGACTGAACTGAAACTATGACTGAAACTATGATTTAAACTATGACTGAACTGAAACTATGACTGAACTGAAACTATGATTTAAACTATGACTGAACTGAATCTATGACTGAACTGAAACTATGAAATAAACTATGACTGAACTGAAACTATGAAATAAACTATGACTGAACTGAAACTATGACTGAACTGAAACTATGACTGAACTGAAACTATGACTGAACTGAAACTATGATTTAAACTATGACTGAACTGAAACTATGACTGAACTGAAACTATGACTGAACTGAAACTATGATTTAAACTATGACTGAACTGAAACTATGACTGAACTAAAACTATGATTTAAACTATGACTGAACTGAAACTATGACTGAACTGAATCTGTGATTTAAAATATGACTGAACTGAAACTATGATTGAACTGAATCTATGATTGACTGAACTGAATCTATGATTTAAAATATGACTGAACTGAAACTATGACTGAACTGAAACTATGACTGAACTTAAACTATGATTGAAGTGAATCTATGATTTAAACTATGACTGAACTGAAACTATGACTGAAACTATGATTTAAACTATGACTGAACTGAAACTATGACTGAACTGAAACTATGACTGAACTGAAACTATGATTGAACTGAAACTATGAAATAAACTATGACTGAACTGAAACTATGACTGAACTGAATCTATGATTTAAACTATGACTGAACTGAAACTATGAAATAAACTATGACTTTAACTGACTGACTGTACATAGCCCACCTATAATTTATAATTTAACAACTACCTCTTTCCCAACTGTATTTATTTATTTATTTTGCTCCTTTGCACCCCATTATTTATATCTCTACTTTGCACATTCTGCAAATCAACCATGACTGAACTGAAACTATGACTGAACTGAATCTGTGATTTAAAATATGACTGAACTGAATCTGTGATTTAAAATATGACTGAACTGAAACTATGATTGAACTGAATCTATGATTGACTGAACTGAATCTATGATTTAAAATATGACTGAAACTGAAACTATGATTGAACTGAATCTATGATTTAAACTATGACTGAACTGAATCTATGATTGAACTGAATCTATGATTTAAACTATGACTGAACTGAAACTATGACTGAACTGAAACTATGATTTAAAATATGACTGAAACTGAAACTATGATTGAACTGAATCTATGATTTAAAATATGACTGAACTGAAACTATGACTGAACTGAAACTAAGACTGAAACTATGACTGAACTGAAACTATGACTGAACTGAAACTATGATTTTAACTATGACTGAAACTATGACTGAAACTATGACTGAACTGAAACTATGACTGAACTGAAACTTTGACTGTACTGAAACTATGATTGAACTGAAACTATGATTTAAACTATGACTGAACTGAAACTATGACTGAACTGAAACTATGACTGAACTGAAACTATGATTTAAACTATGACTGAACTGAAACTATGACTGAACTAAAACTATGATTTAAACTATGACTGAACTGAAACTATGACTGAACTGAATCTGTGATTTAAAATATGACTGAACTGAAACTATGATTGAACTGAATCTATGATTGACTGAACTGAATCTATGATTTAAAATATGACTGAACTGAAACTATGACTGAACTGAAACTATGACTGAACTTAAACTATGATTGAAGTGAATCTATGATTTAAACTTGGACTGAACTGAAACTATGACTGAAACTATGATTTAAACTATGACTGAACTGAAACTATGACTGAACTGAAACTATGACTGAACTGAAACTATGATTGAACTGAAACTATGAAATAAACTATGACTGAACTGAAACTATGACTGAACTGAATCTATGATTTAAACTATGACTGAACTGAAACTATGAAATAAACTATGACTTTAACTGACTGACTGTACATAGCCCACCTATAATTTATAATTTAACAACTACCTCTTTCCCAACTGTATTTATTTATTTATTTTGCTCCTTTGCACCCCATTATTTATATCTCTACTTTGCACATTCTGCAAATCAACCATGACTGAACTGAAACTATGACTGAACTGAATCTGTGATTTAAAATATGACTGAACTGAATCTGTGATTTAAAATATGACTGAACTGAAACTATGATTGAACTGAATCTATGATTGACTGAACTGAATCTATGATTTAAAATATGACTGAAACTGAAACTATGATTGAACTGAATCTATGATTTAAACTATGACTGAACTGAATCTATGATTGAACTGAATCTATGATTTAAACTATGACTGAACTGAAACTATGACTGAACTGAAACTATGATTTAAAATATGACTGAAACTGAAACTATGATTGAACTGAATCTATGATTTAAAATATGACTGAACTGAAACTATGACTGAACTGAAACTAAGACTGAAACTATGACTGAACTGAAACTATGACTGAACTGAAACTATGATTTTAACTATGACTGAAACTATGACTGAAACTATGACTGAACTGAAACTATGACTGAACTGAAACTTTGACTGTACTGAAACTATGATTGAACTGAAACTATGATTTAAACTATGACTGAACTGAAACTATGACTGAACTGAAACTATGACTGAACTGAAACTATGATTTAAACTATGACTGAACTGAAACTATGACTGAACTAAAACTATGATTTAAACTATGACTGAACTGAAACTATGACTGAACTGAATCTGTGATTTAAAATATGACTGAACTGAAACTATGATTGAACTGAATCTATGATTGACTGAACTGAATCTATGATTTAAAATATGACTGAACTGAAACTATGACTGAACTGAAACTATGACTGAACTTAAACTATGATTGAAGTGAATCTATGATTTAAACTTGGACTGAACTGAAACTATGACTGAAACTATGATTTAAACTATGACTGAACTGAAACTATGACTGAACTGAAACTATGACTGAACTGAAACTATGACTGAACTGAAACTATGATTTAAAATATGACTGAAACTGAAACTATGATTGAACTGAATCTATGATTTAAAATATGACTGAACTGAAACTATGACTGAACTGAAACTAAGACTGAAACTATGACTGAACTGAAACTATGACTGAACTGAAACTATGATTTTAACTATGACTGAAACTATGACTGAAACTATGACTGAACTGAAACTATGACTGAACTGAAACTTTGACTGTACTGAAACTATGATTGAACTGAAACTATGATTTAAACTATGACTGAACTGAAACTATGACTGAACTGAAACTATGACTGAACTGAAACTATGATTTAAACTATGACTGAACTGAAACTATGACTGAACTAAAACTATGATTTAAACTATGACTGAACTGAAACTATGACTGAACTGAATCTGTGATTTAAAATATGACTGAACTGAAACTATGATTGAACTGAATCTATGATTGACTGAACTGAATCTATGATTTAAAATATGACTGAACTGAAACTATGACTGAACTGAAACTATGACTGAACTTAAACTATGATTGAAGTGAATCTATGATTTAAACTTGGACTGAACTGAAACTATGACTGAAACTATGATTTAAACTATGACTGAACTGAAACTATGACTGAACTGAAACTATGACTGAACTGAAACTATGATTGAACTGAAACTATGAAATAAACTATGACTGAACTGAAACTATGACTGAACTGAATCTATGATTTAAACTATGACTGAACTGAAACTATGAAATAAACTATGACTTTAACTGACTGACTGTACATAGCCCACCTATAATTTATAATTTAACAACTACCTCTTTCCCAACTGTATTTATTTATTTATTTTGCTCCTTTGCACCCCATTATTTATATCTCTACTTTGCACATTCTGCAAATCAACCATGACTGAACTGAAACTATGACTGAACTGAATCTGTGATTTAAAATATGACTGAACTGAATCTGTGATTTAAAATATGACTGAACTGAAACTATGATTGAACTGAATCTATGATTGACTGAACTGAATCTATGATTTAAAATATGACTGAAACTGAAACTATGATTGAACTGAATCTATGATTTAAACTATGACTGAACTGAATCTATGATTGAACTGAATCTATGATTTAAACTATGACTGAACTGAAACTATGACTGAACTGAAACTATGATTTAAAATATGACTGAAACTGAAACTATGATTGAACTGAATCTATGATTTAAAATATGACTGAACTGAAACTATGACTGAACTGAAACTAAGACTGAAACTATGACTGAACTGAAACTATGACTGAACTGAAACTATGATTTTAACTATGACTGAAACTATGACTGAAACTATGACTGAACTGAAACTATGACTGAACTGAAACTTTGACTGTACTGAAACTATGATTGAACTTAAACTATGACTGAAACTATGACTGAACTGAAACTATGACTGAACTGAAACTATGATTTTAACTATGACTGAAACTATGACTGAACTGAAACTATGACTGAAACTATGACTGAACTGAAACTATGACTGAACTGAAACTATGATTTTAACTATGACTGAAACTATGACTGAAACTATGACTGAACTGAAACTATGACTGAAACTATGATTTAAACTATGACTGAACTGAAACTATGACTGAACTGAATCTATGACTGAACTGAAACTATGACTGAAACTATGACTGAACTGAAACTATGACTGAACTGAAACTATGATTTTAACTATGACTGAAACTATGACTGAAACTATGACTGAACTGAAACTATGACTGAAACTATGACTGAACTGAAACTATGACTGAACTGAAACTATGACTGAACTGAAACTATGATTTAAACTATGACTGAACTGAAACTATGACTGAACTAAAACTATGATTTAAACTATGACTGAACTGAAACTATGACTGAACTGAATCTGTGATTTAAAATATGACTGAACTGAAACTATGATTGAACTGAATCTATGATTGACTGAACTGAAACTATGATTGAAGTGAATCTATGATTTAAACTATGACTGAACTGAAACTATGACTGAAACTATGATTTAAACTATGACTGAACTGAAACTATGACTGAACTGAAACTATGACTGAACTGAAACTATGACTGAACTGAAACTATGACTGAACTGAATCTATGATTGAACTGAATCTACGATTTAAAATATGACTGAACTGAAACTATGACTGAACTGAAACTATGATTGAACTGAATCTACGATTTAAAATATGACTGAACTGAAACTATGACTGAACTGAAACTATGAAATAAACTATGACTGAACTGAATCTATGATTTAAAATATGACTGAACTGAAACTATGACTGAACTGAAACTATGACTGAACTGAAACTATGAAATAAACTATGACTGAACTGAATCTATGATTTAAACTATGACTGAACTGAAACTATGAAATAAACTATGACTGAACTGAAACTATGACTGAACTGAATCTATGATTTAAACTATGACTGAACTGAAACTATGAAATAAACTATGACTTTAACTGACTGACTGTACATAGCCCACCTATAATTTATAATTTAACAACTACCTCTTTCCCAACTGTATTTATTTATTTATTTTGCTCCTTTGCACCCCATTATTTATATCTCTACTTTGCACATTCTGCAAATCAACCATGACTCTGTACCGTAATACCCTGTATATAGCCTCCACATTGACTCTGTACCGTAATACCCTGTATATAGCCTCCACATTGACTCTGTACCGTAATACCCTGTATATAGCCTCCACATTGACTCTGTACCGTAATACCCTGTATATAGCCTCCACATTGACTCTGTACCGGTACCCCCTGTATATAGTCTCCACATTGACTCTGTACCAGTACCCCCTGTATATAGCCTCCACATTGAGTCTGTACCGTAATACCCTGTATATAGTCTCCACATTGACTCTGTACCGTAACACCCTGTATATAGCCTCCACATTGACTCTGTACCGGTACCCCCTGTATATAGCCTCCACATTAACTCTGTACCGTAATACCCTGTATATAGCCTCCACATTGACTCTGTACCGTAATACCCTGCATATAGCCTCCACATTGACTCTGTACCGTAATACCCTGTATATAGCCTCCACATTGACTCTGTACCGGTACCCCCTGTATATAGCCTCCACATTGACTCTGTATCGGTACCCCCTGTATATAGCCTCCACATTGACTCTGTAACGGTACCCCCTGTATATAGCCTCCACATTGACTCTGTCCGTAATACCCTGTATATAGCCTCCACATTGACTCTGTACCCTAATACCCTGTATATAGCCTCCACATTGACTCTGTACCGGTACCCCCTGTATATAGCCTCCACATTGACTCTGTACTGTAACACCCTGTATATAGTCTCCACATTGACTCTGTACCAGTACCCCCTGTTTAAAGCCTCCACATTGACTCTGTACCGTAACACCCTGTATATAGCCTCCACATTGACTCTGTACCGTAATACCCTGTATATAGCCTCCACATTGACTCTGTACCGTAATACCCTGTATATAGCCTCCACATTGACTCTGTACCCCCTGTATATAGCCCCCACATTGACTCTGTACTGGTACACCCTGTATATAGCCTCCACATTGACTCTGTACCGTAATACCCTGTATATAGCCTCCACATTGACTCTGTACCGGTACCCCCTGTATATAGCCTCCACATTGACTCTGTACCATAACACCCTGTATATAGTCTCCACATTGACTCTGTACCAGTACCCCCTGTATATAGCCTCCACATTGACTCTGTACCGTAACACCCTGTATATAGCCTCCACATTGACTCTGTACCGTAATACCCTGTATATAGCCTCCACATTGACTCTGTACCGTAATACCCTGTATATAGCCTCCACATTGACTCTGTACCCCCTGTATATAGCCCCCACATTGACTCTGTACCGGTACCCCCTGTATATAGCCTCCACATTGACTCTGTACCGTAACACCCTGTATATAGTCTCCACATTGACTCTGTACCAGTACCCCCTGTATATAGCCTCCACATTGACTCTGTACCATAACACCCTGTATATAGCCTCCACATTGACTCTGTACCGTAATACCCTGTATATAGCCTCCACATTGACTCTGTACCGTAATACCCTGTATATAGCCTCCACATTGACTCTGTACCGTAATACCCTGTATATAGCCTCCACATTGACAGTGAAATGTTGTACTCATTGACATTTCACTGTGAGGTCTACTGACAGTGACCTGTTGTATTCAGCATTTCACTGTGAGGTCTACTACACCTGTTGTATTCAGCATTTCACTGTGAGGTCTACTACACCTGTTGTATTCAGATACTCACTGTATTCAGGTCTACTCTACACACCTGTTGTATTCAGCATTTCACTGTAAGGTTTACTACACCTGTTGTATTCAGCATTTCACTGTAAGGTCTACTACACCTGTTGTATTCAGCATTTCACTGTCAGGTCTACTACACCTGGTGTATTTATGTGTGTGTGTGTGTTTATGTGTGTGTGTGTGTCTGTGTTTTCTCCTTCTAGATTGAGAGACATGACAGCTGTGCCTACGACTACCTGGAGGTGCGTGACGGCCCGGCTGAATCCAGCCCTCTGATTGGTCGATTCTGCGGGTACGACAGACCAGAAGACATCCGCTCCACCTCACACACCCTCTGGATGAAGTTCGTCTCCGACGGAACCGTCAACAAGGCCGGATTCGCTGCCAACTTCTTCAAAGGTCTGAGGGAGGGGTCAGAGAGAGAGGGAGGGGTCTGAGTGGAGCATCAGAGAGAGAGGGAGGGGTCTGAGTGGAGCATCAGAGAGAGAGGGAGGGGTCTGAGGAGCATTAGAGAGAGAGGGAGGGGTCTGAGTGGACATGACATCAGAGAGAGAGGGAGGGGTCTGAGGAGCATCAGAGAGAGAGGGAGGGGTCTGAGTGGAGCATCAGAGAGAGAGGGAGGGGTCTGAGTGGAGCATCAGAGAGAGAGGGAGGGGTCTGAGGAGCATCAGAGAGAGAGGGAGGGGTCTGAGGAGCATTAGAGAGAGAGGGAGGGGTCAGAGTGGAGCATCAGAGAGAGAGGGAGGGGTCTGAGTGGAGCATCAGAGAGAGAGGGAGGGGTCTGAGTGGAGCATCAGAGAGAGAGGGAGGGGTCTGAGGAGCATTAGAGAGAGAGGGAGGGGTCTGAGTGGAGCATCAGAGAGAGAGGGAGGGGTCTGAGTGGAGCATCAGAGAGAAAGGGAGGGGTCTGAGTGGAGCATCAGAGAGAGAGGGAGGGGTCTGAGGAGCATTAGAGAGAGAGGGAGGGGTCTGAGTGGAGCATCAGAGAGAGAGGGAGGGGTCTGAGTGGAGCATCAGAGAGAGAGGGAGGGGTCTGAGTGGAGCATCAGAGAGAGAGGGAGGGGTCTGAGGAGCATTAGAGAGAGAGGGAGGGGTCTGAGTGGACATGACATCAGAGAGAGAGGGAGGGGTCTGTGTGGAGCATCAGAGAGAGAGGGAGGGGTCTGAGGAGCATCAGAGAGAGAGGGAGGGGTCAGAGAGAGAGGGAGGGGTCTGAGTGGAGCATCAGAGAGAGAGGGAGGGGTCTGAGGAGCATTAGAGAGAGAGGGAGGGGTCTGAGTGGAGCATCAGAGAGAGAGGGAGGGGTCTGAGTGGAGCATCAGAGAGAGAGGGAGGGGTCAGAGTGGAGCATTAGAGAGAGAGGGAGGGGTCTGAGGAGCATTAGAGAGAGAGGGAGGGGTCAGAGAGAGAGGGAGGGGTCAGAGTGGAGCATTAGAGAGAGAGGGAGGGGTCTGAGGAGCATTAGAGAGAGAGGGAGGGGTCTGAGTGGAGCATCAGAGAGAGAGGGAGGGGTCTGAGGAGCATTAGAGAGAGAGGGAGGGGTCTTAGTGGAGCATCAGAGAGAGAGGGAGGGGTCTGAGTGGAGCATCAGAGAGAGAGGGAGGGGTCTGAGGAGCATTAGAGAGAGAGGGAGGGGTCAGAGTGGAGCATTAGAGAGAGAGGGAGGGGTCAGAGTGGAGCATTAGAGAGAGAGGGAGGGGTCAGAGTGGAGCATTAGAGAGAGAGGGAGGGGTCAGAGTGGAGCATCAGAGAGAGAGGGAGGTGTCTGAGGAGCATTAGAGAGAGAGGGAGGGGTCTGAGGAGCATTAGAGAGAGAGGGAGGGGTCAGAGTGGAGCATCAGAGAGAGAGGGAGGGGTCAGAGTGGAGCATTAGAGAGAGAGGGAGGGGTCAGAGTGGAGCATCAGAGAGAGAGGGAGGGGTCTGAGTGGAGCATTAGAGAGAGAGGGAGGGGTCTGAGGAGCATTAGAGAGAGAGGGAGGGGTCTGAGTGGAGCATCAGAGAGAGAGGGAGGGGTCTGAGTGGAGCATCAGAGAGAGAGGGAGGGGTCTGAGTGGAGTATTAGAGAGAGAGGGAGGGGTCTGAGGAGCATTAGAGAGAGAGGGAGGGGTCTGAGTGGAGCATCAGAGAGAGAGGGAGGGGTCTGAGTGGAGCATCAGAGAGAGAGGGAGGGGTCTGAGGAGCATTAGAGAGAGAGGGAGGGGTCTGAGTGGAGCATTAGAGAGAGAGGGAGGGGTCTGAGTGGAGCATCAGAGAGAGAGGGAGGGGTCTGAGTGTCTGTGTGTTAATTAGTGTGTTTTATGTAGGGGTCTGTGTGTGTTAATTAGTGTGTCTTTATGTAGGGGTCTGTGTGTTAATTAGTGTGTCTTTATGTAGGGGTCTGTGTGTGTTAATTAGTGTGTCTTTATGTAGGGTCTGTGTGTTAATTAGTGTGTCTTTATGTAGGGGTCTGTGTGTTAATTAGTGTGTCTTTATGTAGGGGTCTGTGTGTGTTAATTAGTGTGTCTTTATGTAGGGTCTGTGTGTTAATTAGTGTGTCTTTATGTAGGGGTATGTGTGTTAATTAGTGTGTCTTTATGTAGGGGTCTGTGTGTTAATTAGTGTCTTTATGTAGGGGTCTGTGTGTTAATTAGTGTGTCTTTATGTAGGGGTCTGTGTGTGTTAATTAGTGTGTCTTTATGTAGGGGTCTGTGTGTTAATTAGTGTGTCTTTATGTAGGGGTCTGTGTGTTAATTAGTGTGTCTTTATGTAGGGGTCTGTGTGTTAATTAGTGTGTCTTTATGTAGGGGTCTGTGTGTTAATTAGTGTGTCTTTATGTAGGGTCTGTGTGTGTTAATTAGTGTGTCTTTATGTAGGGTCTGTCTGTGGTAATTAGTGTGTCTTTATGTAGGGGTCTGTGTGTGTTAATTAGTGTGTCTTTATGTAGGGTCTGTGTGTTAATTAGTGTGTCTTTATGTAGGGTCTGTGTGTTAATTAGTGTGTCTTTATGTAGGGGTCTGTGTGTTAATTAGTGTGTCTTTATGTAGGGGTCTGTGTGTGTGTGTGTGTGTGTACTAATGTGTGTGTGTGTGTGTGTGTGCTAATGTGTGTGTGTGTGTGTGTGTGTGTGTGTGTGTGTGTGTGTGTGTGTGTGTGTGTGTGTGTGTGTGTGTGTGTGTGTGTGTGTGTGTGTGTGTGTGTGTGTGTGTGTGTGTGTTAATGTGTGTATGTATGTGTGTGTGTATTAATGTGTGTGTGTCTGTGTGTGTGTGTGTTAATGTGTGTATTGATGTGTGTGTATTAATGTGTGTGTGTGTGTGTGTTAATGTGTGTATTTATGTGTGTGTATTAATTAATGTGTGTGTGTTAATGTGTGTGTGTGGGTGTGTTAATGTGTGTATTGATGTGTGTGTATTAATGTGTGTGTGTGTGTGTGTTCCAGAGGAGGATGAGTGTTCTAAGCCAGATAACGGAGGCTGTGAACAGAGGTGTGTCAATACGCTGGGCAGCTTCAAGTGTGCCTGCGACCCCGGGTACGAGCTGGCCCTGGACAAAAAGAGCTGCGAAGGTCAGTGTGTGTGTGTGTGTGTGTGTGTGTGTGTGTGTGTGTGTGTGTGTGTGTGTGTGTGTGTGTGTGTGTGTGTGTGTGTGTGTGTGTGTGTGTGTGTGTGTGTGTGAACAGAGGGATCACTCCAAATTCAAGACAAGGCATCACCGCCTGGTACAACAACTACCCGGTCTCCGACCGCAAAGCACTACAGAGGGTAGTGTGTACGGCCCAGTACATCACTGGGGCCAAGCTTCCTGCCATCCAGGACCTTTATGTGTGTAGTTTTAGTCAGTAGTAGGGAAGCGAGATTCAGACAGGACCAGGGTGTAGTTTTAGTTAGTAGGGAAGCCAGATTCAGACAGGACCAGTGTGTAGTTTTACTACAGTGCAGGGAAGCCAGATTCAGACAGGACCCGTGTGTAGTCTTAGTTAGCAGGGAAGCCAGATTCAGACAGGACCAGGGTGTAGTTTTAGTTAGTAGGGAAGCCAGATTCAGACAGGACCAGCGTGTAGTTTTAGTTAGTAGTAGGGAAGCCAGATTCAGACAGGACCAGTGTGTAGTTAGTAGTAGGGAAGCCAGATTCAGACAGGACCAGTGTGTAGCTTTAGTTAGTAGTAGGGAAGCCAGATTCAGACAGGACCAGTGTGTAGTTAGTAGTAGGGAAGCCAGATTCAGACAGGACCAGTGTGTAGTTAGTAGTAGGGAAGTCAGATTCAGACAGGACCAGTGTGTAGTTTTAGTTAGTAGGGAAGCCAGATTCAGACAGGACCAGTGTGTTGTTAGTAGTAGGGAAGACAGATTCAGACAGGACCCGTGTGTAGTTTTACTACAGAGCAGGGAAGCCAGATTCAGACAGGACCCGTGTGTAGTCTTAGTTAGCAGGGAAGCCAGATTCAGACAGGACCAGGGTGTAGTTTTACTACAGTGCAGGGAAGCCAGATTCAGACAGGACCCGTGTGTAGTCTTAGTTAGCAGGGAAGCCAGATTCAGACAGGACCAGGGTGTAGTTTTAGTTAGTAGGGAAGCCAGATTCAGACAGGACCAGCGTGTAGTTTTAGTTAGTAGTAGGGAAGCCAGATTCAGACAGGACCAGTGTGTAGTTAGTAGTAGGGAAGCCAGATTCAGACAGGAACAGTGTGTAGTTTTAGTTAGTAGGGAAGCCAGATTCAGACAGGACCAGTGTGTAGTTTTAGTTAGTAGTAGGGAAGCCAGATTCAGACAGGACCAGTGTGTAGTTAGTAGTAGGGAAGCCAGATTCAGACAGGACCACTGTGTAGTTAGTAGTAGGGAAGCCAGATTCAGACAGGACCAGTGTGTAGTTAGTAGTAGGGAAGCCAGATTCAGACAGGACCCATGTGTAGTTTTAGTTAGTAGGGAAGCCAGATTCAGACAGGACCAGTGTGTAGTTTTAGTTAGTAGTAGGGAAGCCAGATTCAGACAGGACCAGTGTGTAGTTTTAGTTAGTAGTATGGAAGCCAGATTCAGACAGGACCAGTGTGTAGTTTTAGTTAGTAGGGAAGCCAGATTCAGACAGGACCAGTGTGTAGTTTTAGTTAGTAGTAGGGAAGCCAGATTCAGACAGGACCAGTGTGTAGTTTTAGTCAGTAGGGAAGCCAGATTCAGACAGGACCGGTGTGTAGTTTTAGTTAGTAGTATGGAAGCCAGATTCAGACAGGACCAGTGTGTAGTTTTAGTTAGTAGGGAAGCCAGATTCAGACAGGACCAGGGTGTAGTTAGTAGTAGGGAAGCCAGATTCAGACAGGACCAGTGTGTAGTTTTAGTTAGTAGGGAAGCCAGATTCCAGACAAAGTAAGTGTGTGTGTGTGTGTGTGTGTGTGTGTGTGTGTGTGTGTGTGTGTGTGTGTGTGTGTGTGTGTGTGTGTGTGTGTGTGTGTGTGTGTGTGTGTGTGGCGGATATGTCTAGAACAAACATTGACAATCAACAGGAAAAAACAGCTTTAGAACACAAAGACACACACACACACACACACACACACACACACACACACACACACACACACACACACACACACACACACACACACACACACACACACACACACACACACACACACACACACACACACACACACACACACACACACACACACACACATGGACACACACATACTCTTGTATAACTAACCTTGCGGGGACATGTGTGTATTCTCTCTCCTAACTCTCCCTCCCTCCCTCCCTCCCTCCCTCCCCGTGTTCAGCTGCGTGTGGAGGTCTTCTGTCTAAGCTGAACGGAACCATCTCTACTCCCGGCTGGCCCAAGGAGTACCCCCCTAATAAGAACTGTGTGTGGCAGGTAGTTGCTCCAACCCAGTACAGAATATCAATGCAGTTTGAATCCTTCGAGCTGGAGGGCAACGAGGTGAGTGTGGAACGTGTGTTTAGTGTTTGTGTGTATGTGTGTAAATGACCGTGTGCATAATTGTGTGTGTGTGTGTGTGTTTCAGGTGTGTAAGTATGACTTTGTGGAGGTGCGTAGCGGCCTGTCGTCAGACAGTAAGCTGCACGGAAAATACTGCGGTACGGAGGTTCCCGAGGTCATCACATCTCAGTACAA